>NC_031769.1:102571077-102776513 GCF_001522545.3 Parus major
GACAAAAGGCCGAGAAAGCAAAGGGACTCCGGCTGGCTTAGCGACAGCCCCCCTTTCCCCTTTCCACCCCAAGTAGGGGCGCGGGGCACCCCGCTTTGTCCCGGCACCCCATCACAACTACCTTTTTTACTTTTCATCTTGATCGCGAGGACCGAGCCGATCGCCGGACACCCCACGCACAGACCCAAGTTTCTCTCCCTTCGCCGGACGCTGCTTTCCCCCTTTAAGCTCGGCGAGGAGCAGAAGGTCGATGAAGAAAGAAGGAACACCGCCGCGGAGCCAGGCGCCCGATCCGCGGTCGCGCTGCTGTCAGCGGGAGCCGCAGGGCTCTGCCTCCCCCGGGGGCTTTTTGGTGCGGCCGGGGTGGGCTTCCCTCCCCCCCTTCCCTTTGTTCCCTTCTGCTGGCGATTGGCCCCGGCCTGTTAAAGTGAGGAAAGGCACGGGAGAGAAAGGTACACAGCGCCCGCCCTCCCCCACCTCCCCGCAGTGAGTACGGGAGAGTAACCGTGCGCTGCACTGGCACTCGCGGCGGCTGCCTCTGCCTCCTCCTCCTCCTCTCTCCTCCCTCCCCTCCCGGGTGTTGAGGCTCTGTCAGACGGGAGGGGAGGGACCGGCCGGAACGGGGGGGGTGTCCGCCAGTACCCGCTCGCTCATGCACACACAACAGCAGCGGCGGGGGGAGCTCTCCGTGCCTCCCGCTCCCTCGCCTTTCTTCCAGGCAGACGTTTGATCATTAAACTGGAAGGAGGAGAAGGAAGAGGCGGAGGGGGGGGGGAGATTTTGACAGCTGCCCTTGACTAGCCTCCTCCTGTTGCTGCCGGACGAACCACCCACTCCTTCGCGTGAATAGAGGAGAAGAAAGGAGAGTGCGTACGGCAGGGGAAGGAAAGGAGCCCTCCAAAGACCGGCGCCCCCCTCCCGCCTGCCGAGCGGGCCCGGTCGGCGGGGGATGCTCCCCCCATCCCCTATAGTGCTGAAGGAGCCCCGCCTGGCCGGCGCTGGCCACACACACCCCCACCCACCCCCGCGGGGAAGGCGAGCCCCGTTTCTGCGGTTATTTTTACATCAGTTCGTAAAAGGTTGTTTTTCTCCCCCTCGACTCCCTCCCCCTCCCCAGACCGGTAGATTTTGCTGCGGCACATGATCGCAGCTGTAAAAGAGAGAAGTCTCACAGCTTGACTCATCCCTGTCGGGCGAGCACGCTCTGCAGCAGCAACAGTTTCTTTTCCTCCGGGATGGGAAACGTGACACCCGCCAAGCAGCTCGCTCCAGCTTCCCTGGCGAGGTGGAGAGCCCTCCCCGGGCACAGGCGGCCTTGGCGGCGGCTCCTGGCGCTCTCCCGCCGCCCCCCTGACAAAACCAGGTGCAAAAAAAAAAGAAAAAACCACCAAAGAAACCCAACAAAAAATAAATCAAAAGTGCTGGAAGCCCAGACACGGTCTGAAGTGTGACGGGTGAGGGTTTCGGCGTGGAAAGCAAAAGAAGCCGGCTGGCCGCGGAGCCGCCTGGCGTGCGGGTGCGGCGTGCACTTATTCCACGGGAGCGTGTTTGTGTCACTCCCGCACCGGCACGTGCGGGGCTGTTCCCGGTCGGGCAGGCGCGGGGGGGGTGAGCAGCAAGCGCCTGAAACGGCTGATGAAATCATGGATTCCTATGGCAGAGCAGGGATCATTCCCTTCCCACCACCCTACACACCCCGGCGTCCGCGCAAATCCGCATTCACTGCACAAGGGAAGCAACAGCGTTTTAGCAGCAAGCCCTCCCCAAGTACCTCGTAACTATTTTTATGCGGCGTAATTACAGCGGGAGATAAAACAGCTGTTACATGCCGAAGGGGGGATGTGCGAGGGGGGAGGGCAGCTGGTGAGTCACGTCAGTGAACCAAGGACACGGTGTCGGCTGCTCTGCGGGGCCGGAGGTTCGCTCCGGGATGGGTGACCCCTGTGCTGGGCTGCGTGTCCGGCAGCGAGGTCAGCGAGGCGGGCCGGGCACGGCACACTGACTGACTGACTGACTGACTGACTGACTGACTGACTGACTGACTGACTGACGGCGCCGCGCCAGGCGGGAGCTTGTGCGGCGCGGTCCGAGGTCCCGCCGGCGGCAGCGCCATCCCGGCCGTAGCCCGCCCTTCCCGCTGCCTTCCCGCCGTGTCGCCCCGGGCTGTGTCCGGGGGGTGCGACAGCTCGGTGCTGCCGCCCTGTGCGGTGTCAGCCCGGCAGGACGAGGCTCGCTCGGGGCCGATGTTTTCACCCGAGCCGTGCCCCCGAGGGACTGGTGGCTCAGGGGCGGGGGTTGTGCGCGCACGCCGCCGTATGGCTTTATTTTGGCTTTTACTGTTTTGTTTTTGTTGTGGAAAAGCCCTGCTTCCCAGCTGTGAGGGCTGGCGCTTCGAACTGCTTGTTCCGAGCGTCCGGGCAATGGTCATGCCAAAAAAGCAATTATGGGAAGTTAACAAAAGACACGTCAAGGAGTCGAAAAGATTTCCCTTTCTCCGTGCCGCCAGAGCTGCCTCACGCCTGCTCATTGTCCTTGGGACCGCAGGCAAATCTGTGGAATCTGAAACTAGCTCTTTCCTTTTTTTTTTTAATTTATTTTCATTTTTTTAGAGGTTAGTTTAAATTGGATTGTTTTGATTTTCTTCTTTGACAAGGTCATTTTTATAAGGAAAAAAAAAAGTTTTATTTTCACATTGAACTCAAGTTACTTTTTCTTCTTTTCAAAAGCTTTAGAAAGCAGCCTTTCTAGGAAAAGATAAATTTCGACTTTCTTTGGCAGCTTTTTAACCTGTAAGAGAAGGCCATGGACTAGTGGGTGTTCATTCCTAGCTCCTGTGGTATAAATTGCATGGAGAGGCGCTGCTTTGAAACAAGTTCCTCCGTGGATGCAAGTATGGAGGGGTATGCCCATAGCTGGGACCAATGGGAAAGACTGAAAGTGGGTTTGAGAAGTTCACGTTGCAGTTGTTCCCTGGGGCAATATCTCAGGTTTGTCCACAAATTCTGGCTGCCTTTACCACTTGAAGACTCCTGATACATGTTCCAGGTGATAGTGGGCTAAGGCTTGCAAAAAAGTAGTGAAGTGGAAGAAAACCCCCACAGCTTTCTCTGCCGGTAAATCTTGAGCACACCTGCAACAAGGCTGTACCTAAAAGGAGGGCAGGTGATTCGTCTGAGCTCAAATCTAATGGATAGATTGGGTTTGCAGCAGATAACCTGGTGGCCTGTAAGATGATCATGTGTATTTAATGATTAGTATGCAATTAGTATTGGCTGCTGTTTGCAAGCAGCTGCAGAAGGAATGGAAAGCAACATGTAACTTTTCTGCAGTTTTTATTTTTCCTTCATGTGTTCGTGAGGTTGTGTTTTTAGAGTTACTTAATCTGCTAGAGCTGCATCAGCACTGTTAAGTTGTATCTCACAAGCAGTTCAAACTGCTCCATGCTGAGCAACTTTGGCATCTGTGCAGCTCCTCGGGTAGGTAGCAGTGTACACGTGCATCAAGATGCATCTGTGCCAACAGGTTGGAACAGCTTGGTTTAGTCAGAACAAGTTCAGCTCTGTCTGGACCCATCTGCACAGACATGCTGTGTTTGTAAAACTGGATTCCAAAAAGGGAGAGAAATTAAACTGGAGGGCCTAGATTTTTAATTACACCGTGATCATCCAGTGTCGTAGGTTTATTAGTTTTCAGTGATGGTGTGCGCATGTTTCTGTCCTGTCACATTTCCACGTGCAGTACCTTGCACAACTCGTATGTTTCTTACTTTGCAAGTGCTTTGCTTTGAGGTGCTGGGACTATGTTTGCCTAACTGCTGAAGTCTCCAAGGCAATGTTTTTGGCATAGAAACCAATAAAGGTAGTATGCTGGGAAATCAGTCTTGTGGACATTTGTTGTCTTGGTCTTTTTATTCCAGTTTCACATTTATTAATTAGATAGCATATTACACACACACACACCGAGGTTGTTATGAAAAATAAATCCATTGATGCTCATATTCCATTGAAACATTTGTGATAAAATTATTAAATTGTAGTCAGAACAGAATTAAGTAGCACAGAGTTAAGCAGGCCATGCCTATGGTAGTAGTAATGCAACAGGTGAATAAATATGTCCATAGAAAAACAGGAATCACTGCTGTAGGTCACAGCTTTCACCTTTTCTAGTCCATGACATTGAGTAGTTTCTATATATCAGAGGAAAGGAGAGGCTACAGAAGGCAGATGTGAGGAAATATTTCCCCTGAAATGTCCCATCCAAATATTTAATAGTTCAATACAAGCACTGGAGGAATAGTTTAATAGAACTTCAGGGTTTATTACTGACCTAGCTGTATAGTCTTTACACTGGTATAAAAGTTTAATATCTTCATAGCACTAAAATTCTGTAATGGCATTTGAGTGGCAGAAAAGCATGTTGAGTTGTGAATTCCATAAAAATGCATTGGTTTTAATTTTTTTTCTTATCTATTTAATTTAATATTCTCTTGTGCTTTGAGGAAAAAAAAAAACCACAAAAATTCCTGTTTTGGTACCATTCATTATTTTATATCTTTTCAGCATGACTGTCTTTTGACAGACAATTTCTCATTCTTTTCCTATGAGAATTACTCCCAACTTTTGCTCATTGCCTTGTTTTTCTCCCAAGTGTATTTAATTCTACAGTGTTTGGGTTTTCAGTAAAGGTGACTTATGCTGCTTGCAGTATTTAAAACAGGGTTATGCCTCCAATTAGAATTTGTATGTATTTGATATTACTTACTCCCTAATCTATTTTTGTATGGAATCCAGCATATTAGGCTTTATCTTTGGCTGCTGCTACATACTGAGCATGGGGCTTCACCAGCTTTGGAGGCTGTATAGCTTCTGTGAAGTTTCTCTTCTGCATGATTTCATATTCATATCAGGGCTGAATCTTTTGTCATTGCATTGCTCACTCATGTAAGAGAAATCACACTGAACTTACTTAAAATCTCCCTTTCCCCAAATACATTTTTGGTATCTTCACAATCCATCACTGTTCTTTACCTGCCTGTTTCTCCCTCTCTCACTGGTCAGAGTTATTATATTAAAAAATACTGGACTAAGTAGAGGATGCAGAAGTACCTCACTGTCAACCTTTTGTGATTAAAAAAAAAAAAATTAAGTTCTATTTTAATCTTACAGTTTTGATTTACTTACTCCAACCAGATATTCATCCATGATACTTGTTTGCCTTTTTTCCCCAGCAGTACCTTAGTTTCTCCAGTAGCATGGAACCCTGTAAAAAACCTTTCTGAAATCTGAATAAATTATGTCAACCAGCTGTGCTCTCACAATTAGAGCTCACTTTGCTACCTTTGTATAAGGGCAGAAAGGGTAAAGCTAAGTCATTAAGACAGTTCTAAGATTTCAGAACTTCTGCATAGCAGAAGTTGCAGAACTGCAGACACTTCTACCTGAACAGGATTTTCACACTTGTTTTCTGTGTGCGTTCTTGTGGTTATCAAAGATCAAACAAGTACGAAAACCTCAGGAATTCTTCACCTAAAATCATACTGATTCCTGACTGCTACAGCATCATGTTTGCAAGCTTTTGGTTCCCAGCAAGGACTCTAGGATGGACTCAAGGTAAGGGGTAGTACTTAGGATTCCTAATGAGGATCAGCTGCTGGAGTGATCTGTGCTTGTCACTGGGGTTTTCGGACATACTGGCAAAGAATGGCTGTTCTGGCAGGATGTAATGCTGTCTCTCTCTGGGGCCTCCTTCAATTATTCCCTCTGCCAGCTCCTTTGCTCCCTCATCTGCACATGGTCCTCCCTTATGTCTGTGTTTGGTGCATAAGCATATGGAAATAGAATAATATTATTACTGTAGAGACAACTTAAGTATATTCAGTGATGTTAGTTATAAGACAGTGCAGAAACATCTTAAGTGGGGTAATCACTTCCACTCTGAGGCTAAGATCTGTGTAGCTTCCTCTGGGGAGTGGTTTGTGAAACTTGTGTTAATGTAAATGCAGTTTTGTTTCCATAGTTCGAAGACAAACCGTTCTGTAAAATTAAAGAAAAAGAAAATAGTGAATTGTAGGTTTAATTTTGCTTGGAGTTTGAGTCCTCCCTTTCAGGTTTTAACTTAAAAGTACAGGAACAGACCTCATGTATACCTTTCAGTGATGCAGAAATTATATTTTCTGTCTGCCACAGGCACATCTCATAACTGCTTTGCCCTCTTGTCTAAGAGGGGATGCTCTGGCTCGGTTGGTTTTCTTTTGTAGTACAAATATAACAAGATCAGCATGACAAATGGCACTGTTGTTGACAGTCTCAGCTTAGCTCAAGAACTTGGGGCATGAGAGGAAACAGATCCCTCTTTCCTGAAATTCGAAACTATGGGTGCAATTTATGCAATCAGGTTTTGCTTATCTAGAGGTCAAGCAGGTAAATCAGGTATGGCTGACCGAAAAAAAAGCAGTTTTAAGGTTTTTTGTTTTAATTATGGGATGCCTAACTTGCTTTTACTGGTAGTGCATACTGAAGGAAAAAGGCATGAGGTTTACTCAAGACACCCAAAACAAGAGTGACCTTGCTTAGCTGATTTAGATGGGCTTGTATTTAGTTGGACAATCTCCACTTAGGGCTGTGTGGCAGCAAACTATATCTAACCGTACAAAAATCGCTGTTTATAGCAACAAAAATAAAGCCCAAGAGTTATCGGCTCTTGGCAGCTGATTTTTTTCAGGGTAGAATATTATTAATTCTAAATGAAACAACTATTTTAAAAGAATAATAGCTATATCTGGAGACTTGTATTCTGTTTAGTGTAGTCTACTCTAAAGGAAATAACATTATGGCTAGCCAGTTGGTTAAGTCTACATTTGAAGTTTATTTTGTTTTTAAGAATTGTGTTTCAGGAACATTGACTCTGAAGTTAATTCTGTCCTTAAAAGACAAGGTTAAATTTGACTTCCAGAGGGACAAAATCTGTAATGGTAGAGAATGAAATATGTACTAAATATTACCTGGTAGAAGAATAAATGGCATCAGTGGTTTATAGGAAAAACCTAACTTGAAATATTTGTTATACCTGTGAACTAAGGAAGTAATGGTACCGCATCTTAATACTTTGGGGAACATCAAGTTTTTGCTAAAGACACACGGTAACCATTTCCTGTCATTAGGGTGAAAGGTTTATGTAGGAAATAAGAGTGCCTTCTGGGACTGCAGAATTTCCATGCCTTTTTAGCAGAATATAAATGTGAGTGTTATTTATGAGGTAGAATAATACAGAAAAAAACTGTTCAGATATAACACCTCATGTTCAACAAAGATTGAAAAGGGTACAGACTAATTAGAAACCAGTAGAATTTTATGACAGGCCACTGTTAAGCACTGTGTACTGAATTTAGAAAAGCTGTCATTGGTGTCTGTGCTGTACCTGCTCTGAATGTATTCTGAGAGCTTTGTTTTCAAAGTTGTCTGATTTGTAAATCTATAGGTTTTGCACCCACTTTGTTTTTGCTGCTGTTACTGTTTTATTAATCTTCGGTGTTTTATAATTTAAAATTAATGTGGCTATAGAGTTGGAGATTGACTTTTTACAAGGGCTTGTAGTGATAAGACAAGGGGGAGCGGCTTTCAACTGAAAAAAGAGCAAGTTTAGTTTAGGTTTTAGGAAGGACCTTCACACCTTCAGTATGCCTGTGGTGAGAAACAGAACAGGTTGCCCAGAGAAGCTGTGGATGTCCCATCCCTGGAAGTGTTCAAAGCCAGGCTGAATGGGGCATTGAGCAATCTGGCTTAGTGAAAGGTGTGTGGCAGGGGGTTGAAACTAGATGATATCTGAAGTTCCTTTTAAACCAAACCATTCTGTGATTTTAAGTGCAAACAGAATATTCCTGTAGTATTATGGGGGTGTTATAGAGATTCTGAGTGACCAGTCAAATTTTCGGCCTTTTGGGACAGCTTCTTCAATTGAACACATAAGTAAACTGTTAATGTTATAATTTACTGAGCATTTCTGTGCATTGAAAAGATGCAGTGCCTGCTTGAGAGGCTCAGTCTAAAGGAGGAAATTTCTAGAATAAGGGATTACTTGTCTGTCTTGCAAGTGATAATAGTGAGCTGATCTTTTCAGCTGAGTGAAAAGTCATCAAGTGATGACTAAAGACAACCCTTCACTGACGAAGTTGTGTGAGGTTTTTCGAGTGCCAAGTACTGGGTGTTGGCTGCCTTTCTATAAAATCCTACCCATAGCCTGAGGCCTTAGTCTCCTTCAGGCAAATGCAAATGTTGAGATGATTTAGGATTGAGTCCCTGTCTGCAGTTATGATTTAGGACACCAAGGAAGATCACTAAACCTGCATGTGGTCCATCCAAGAGTGAGTATTATAAGACAATGAGAGCGAGAGAAAGAGAGAGTCTAACAAGTAATTTCATCAAGGTTTTGTTGTTTTTTTGGTGTGGATCACATCAGCTGCATGGGGGCTTCTGCTCTTTCACCCTCAGTACTTTTTGTACTACAGAAAATAAGTCAGGTGTCAGTGCTTGATCTTAAAATCACAAGCCTGAAGGTTAGCAGACAAAGGTTTGGGCAGCACGGAGAAATGGGAATGCATGCTGTTTTTTGGTGGTGCTGCCATTTTGAGTCTGCATGGAGCTTTCTGCTCTCTGTGTATGCTAAATATTAAGACCCTAAAATCTATGTTTTTCCTCCTTCCATTGCAGTTAAGAGATGTAGTAAGAGTTACCATCCTACTACCAGCAAATATTAAAATCTTTTATACCTACTCCACCTCTGTGCCCCTCCTGAAGTGTAAGGAAAGGTGATCAGTCCCAGTAGGGTTATTTGCCTCCTGAGGAGCTGGAATTTGAATCACCTGAATGCTAACAGTCTTATGACTTACCTGACTTGAGCTGTTCAGAGATAAACCTCAAGTGTGGAGCTGTTTGATTAACTGGTTAATCCTGACAAGTGTAACAAAAGGCCACGGCCGGTTCGAATGCCTTTCAATCTTTCCGTCGTTCGCAGCGTTGCAAGGTGCTAATTGTCTTACCTGTGGCATCTATTCCAGTCTTATTGTGCCTGCAGCCACAAAATCTAGGAAAGCTACATGCAGGTTCTGGCTAGCATTTGTGTTCTTAAATCATGCTAGTTTTAGACTGACTAACTTCGTCTTCGAAGACAGAGCTTTTTAGCCTTAAATGTGAAACGTAATGTTTAAAGCTTCAAAAACACCTTACATAATTTTGACTTGTTGGCTGAAATCTAAGCGGTGTTATACTAGTGAGTGTGTTCACACACACATTTCACTAGAAAAAACCTGCTGCCTGCTTCAGTACGAGATAAATCATGTATGTCTACAGTAAACTGTAGTGGCCACAAAGCACTATATATATATATATGTATATATATGTACTGCCAAATTGTTAACCTGTACCTGCCTAGACATTGTTGTCATAATGTGCTTAAGTCATGCTAAAATATGGATGTGCCCATCTGTGAGTGATTGTTGTGTGGATAGCAGCAGCCATGTGCCATGAGCAGAGTATTTTTTTAGTTTCCCCTGTTTAAACTGTTTTTCTTTCTATCATTAACACAAACCACATATAGATTCACCATATAGAGAGACAGAGATAAGGATTATCCCTGTCACATTATGTAATGTGTGTGTCTTTGCTTGGTAATTAATCTGGTGGTATAAGTGTCCTCTGCCAAAATGTGATTTCTCATATTGTTTGGTGTTTGGAATTGGAATAGCTTACACTGAATAAAGATTAAAACTATAGCAGCTATTATGGGTTCTGAGTAAGAGTGTTGAATGACTTTGTTACTCAGTATTTTTTAAAATGCAAAAGTTTAAAGCTTGTTCTGTGCTATAGAGATTAAATACTGAAAGCTGTTGTTAAGCTGAAAACTTTCTTAAAGTGCTGTACTGTTTCTTACTTTATTTCATAGTAACACCATTAATCCATATATAGTCTTGGTATGTAAACGTGGTAATTGATCCTACCAAACTAAAAGAATAATAACATGGAATGCATTTATCTAATATTTTTTGCTGCCTTAATAGACACAGCATTTCAGACTGATACTCTGTTCTGTGTATATGTTCTGAGCTAACAAGTATGTTTGTGTTTCTGAATATATTTTTACATACAATATAGTAACCTCTAGCAAGCTTCATTGTTGGTTTGAATCTTTGAAGAAAATACAAAGCAGAGGACATTAAGCACTACTTGCATACACCTGTGTATGTGTAAGTGTGCACACAATGCTGTTGGTTATTTTCTTTATGTTCTTTGTTGTCTTACTACACTAATAAGGAAGATAATGCGTGTCCAGATGGAAGATACTAGTCTGCAAATTTGGTGACAATAGTATTATTTTTGGAAGGCTTAATGAATGGAATGCCTAGCAGAAATGATCACTCTGGAGTGCGATGTCTGCTGGGAAATGATAAGCCTCTGTAAAAGTTCTCTGTAGACTGGCCAAAATTTAAGTCCTGTCCAAGTGACACATGCCATGCTAAATTAACTCTGAGCACTGGTAACAGTATGATCTTGTCATTGTGGCATTCCTGCTTCACTGACTGGCAAGATGTAGGGCTTAGTGTTGGTGAAACACCACGCTGATACAGCCATACTACTTTCCACTCTCCAACCAACTTTAGACTTTTCTTGTCCACGTACTTCATGTTACGCATGACCGCTGCTAAGAAGGGCATGATGATGATTATTTTCAGCAATAACACCTTCTGTTAGGTGGCCAAACAATTTGTTAACTGCTATGTCAGAAATACAGTGTCCCTGTCAGAAATGTCCATTATCCTTCAAAAGTGTAGAATTCAGTACAAGTACGACAAGACTTTTTTGGTGGACCACTGTCAGGAGTAGTTTAAGGCAGCAGTGAGGCAAGCAGGTATTGGTGAGGACAGATAAAGAAAAGACCACCTGGTGAACTGTGGACAAATGGGGAACTCAGTATTACTGAAGTAGCCAGTTAGGGTTTAGATGGTCTTAGGGGCTTTGAAGTGGCACTTTGGCCTAACTCACATTTATGGAAAAACTTCTGTGAGGCAAGGTTCTATAGCTTGTAGTTCTGCTAGCATTCAAAGGTGCTACACTTCTCATTAATTTAATTTCTGCATTATGAAAGGACCCAACCAGCAAATTATTAAAGTGTAACTTGCTTCGACAGAGCCAGAGGGAGATATAAGAGATATACTGGAGACAGGAAAATGAGATGTGCAGCAGAAGAAACAGTGAGGCTGCCCATGAATGCCTGGTGATGGCATATTGTGCTGTGCTGTCAGTCTGTTGACTCATGCACACTTCAAAAGAGCTCTCGGGGGATCCAGTTACACGAGTCGCTGCCTGATGCATTGTAAATCATGGCAGTACAATTTTTTTTTGTTTGGATGGGCCTTGAGTGTGCCTAATGCTGTTTTGAAAGAGCACATAATGGCACTGGAACTTGGGAATTTCAGTAAAAGTGGGGCAGAGGGAGAAGGAAAACCTGCCCCTACAGACAGGATCAGTCAGAGCTGCTTCACTGTTGGCTGGACGTGTGTTCTCCAACAATGTGCTGCTCTTCTTCAGAGTTGAGAAAGCAGCAGCAACCATGAGCTTTGTGGAAGTTGAATAGAAATGAAACAAAAAAGTTTAGCGTGGTCCATCTCCATGGCCTGTCTCAGGGATGTTGTGCCCCTAAGGCTTGGTCAGAAAACAGGGCAGATGCTTCAGAAGCTCAGGTGAGGGGTGGGGCTGCCAGGTGCTGCTTTAGCACAAAGTTTCCTCCAAGGAACAAAGAAGTTCCCTCCTCTGAGCAGCAGGCAGCAAAGGGTAGCCGTTGGCACTGCGCAACCTTGAAATGTTGCAACCGTAACATTATAGGAGAACAAGGTCAGGAATTTTGGACAGGATTCCTGGGGAAAGAAGATTTACATAAGTGCATTACCCTGTCTGTTGATCTGCCTTCATTCCTCAGTTACTTTAGAAGTTATAGGACAGTTCCAGATATGTTGCACAGAATTCAAAAGCATCTTTTCACAGAAGTAAAGTCAGCAACAGGACTTCAGTTATGTTTTTAGGGACAAACTGACAAGATGGAAACTTGGAGTGCCCCAAGTACAAGACAAAAAGTGGTGAGAGTTTGTATCTTAGTTGAAATAGGGTAATATAAACATGAGACACAAAGCTGCAGGTAAACATGAAGAACATTTCTCTCCCTGTGGAACTATTTAGGTCTTTTAAATGATGTTTGATGAATCATTTGTGCTTTTAAAGCCAGAGTAGGGATGCTTGCAGTTACAAATCCACATGCATAACTACCATGATCGCACGGATGATGAGTGACTTAGTAACACCAAATCTGGTGTCTCCTGGATTTCACTCTGAAAACAATCAATCAAGCAACCTAAACCAACCAACAAAAAAAAAAACCCAAAACAAACAAAAAAAACCCTCCACACCAAAACAAATATTTGTCTTGCTGAAGTTAGTTTTTTGCAAAGGTGCTAAACCAACAGCTTTGTTTGTCTGCTCCTAATTAGAGTTCAATTTCTAGGGTCCAGCACAAAAAAAAGAGGTAAGTTCAGTTGTCTTCCTTTTCTTTTTACAGTAGATCACCAGTGGAATTTAAACAATGGGTAAATGATGACAAAGCTTTTATTTCAATTACTGATAATATAACAACGCCTTCAACTATGTTGCTGGAAGTATTAATTTTTTATTTTGAGTAAGTAATAGAAATTAGTTTTCACTTAAACTAGTGGAAGGAGTGGCTATTCCTATAAACTCAAAGCACAGAGCTGCCTCTGGAAGACTTGCAGATCAAAGAGGATATGGTTATGAAACATTAAAATTAACCATAATATCCAAGTCAGAGATTATCAGTGAACCTCTGGTGCTGGCAATTCATGAGCTCCCAGGGCTGGGCTGTGTGGGCTTTTTGCCTCATGCTTTGGCACAGAGCAGGAAGGAAATCCCTCTTCTCTTTGGAATACCAAGGAGATAATTTTCATGGATTTTAAAATTAACAGGAGGGAGTATTTGCAAGAAAGTGTGTTCAGCTTCTCATGTTACCTTACAAAACACAATTTTTTTTAGATATCCTTATTTAGTTCAGTGATATCATGATTTCCTCATATTCAGAGGACAGTTCAGGACTCCCAGTTTACAAACTTGTTCTTTTGTGGTTATCAAAGCTTGTTTTGTTGATAGCAGTGGTCACAGCAATTACAGCTTTAAAAAAAATTGCATCTAGCCATGCAGACACAACATAACCACCAGTTTCCAGGCACCAGATTTTAACCTGGTTTTAGGTGTTGTCTGGTATTTGCAGTGTCAGATTGTAGTACTTGCAGTTAATAACTTACAGAACACTTGAAATACCTCCAAAGTATGAGAATAGCTGTCATTACAATATGCAAAAATTGATTAAAAGTCAAGGGACTTGATTTCCATATCTGATACTGAAGGACTCTGCACAAGGAACTAGCAGTGGTCTTTCCATACCCATGAAACCTCTTCCTGCTGGGGAAATGCTGGGGAAAAGCTTCTCTCCAGTGAACATAATGCCATTTGTATTGCCACAAATATGACCAATCTCACAAGTTTGCTTTGTGCTGTTTTGGTATGTGTACTTTGACTTCATGTGAAGTTGCTGTGTATGTTTAATGTTTTCTGGCAGGGTGGCAGCCATCCAGACAGCTCTAAAGTCAGACTATAGCAATGAAGTGTTGCTCAGTGTGTTACCTGCAGACATACAAGTAGTTATGTTGGGTCACACAAGAAAGTGCTTCCTTCATTGGATAGGCAGAGATTAATGGTGACACCTTGGGCCTTAAAGATGCTTGCCACTTGGGCCTTAGAGAGGGTTAAGGGCTGGAAAATGGTAAAGCACAGCCTGGCCTCTGATGAATGTAGGGAGGAGATGGTGAGTAGAAAGCCTTTGAGACAATAGCAGGGAGTGGCGAGGGTCCCTGGTTTTGGGCTTTGTGGTTTGCAGATTGGCTGCCAAGAAAATTGGCATCAGGAGCCAAAATGTATTTGGATGCCTCAGAGTTTGTGGGTATAGATTTTACTTCTAGGAAATGCAGGTTTAGTTTAGGTGGTCAGATAATGTGGGTATGCATGTGACTCTGAGTTCACCACCTCTTTCCACTTGTGGGAAGAGAGGTGGAGAGGAGTGGACCTGTGGAGAGGTCACTGACCTCTCTGCTGGTGTACCTGCTCTAGTATGACTGAGCTATGGTTTACTGGAATGGTTCTGCAAGTGGCAGCGAATGGAGAACCTGCTGCAGAGACAAGACTTGGACTTCTTTTTGTGATGGTGCTACCTGGTCCTCCTCTGAGTCAGGTATGGATGTGATAGACCAAAAAAGAAAAGAATGAAGCTGATTCTTAGCTGAGCTGTGGCTTCCTTGATTGGTGTATCAGGGGAGCTGAACTAGTAATGATTTACATATCTGAATTCTAGTGAGGCAGGTGCTGTCTGCCTAATGTGTACCCAAAACCCCAGTGTCAACACTGAGGGGGAATGATGTAATGCCACCTCACAGCCACAACCAGCCTGAGATCATGAGCTCACGTCTGATGAGCAGTTTGAAATAGTTCCTTGCCATTACTATTCCACCAACAGATTTGTAAGTTAACTAATTAATTAATCCCTTGAGCCAGGTAAAGAGATTAGAGCAGCTCTTGCTGGTAGAGCCTTTGTTGGGCCAAAAACATCAGATCAGATGTTTTGATCATGCTGCTGGTGGTATCTAATCTCAAATTCATTTTTAATCATCTGTGGAATGATCATCTGAAAATCCAATGCAGATGTAAAGATTGCAGCAGGAGAAAGGAGTGGGAGGCAGTAAGCTGATAGGAAGGGAGTTTTGGCAAGGACTCCCATGTGCTACTTAAATCTTCAGTGGTACTTTCCAAGCTCTTCTAGCTGTTACTGTGAGTAATAGGCTTGTGAGGCCTCAGAATTCTCTGGTCTTTCATGCATAGCTTGGGAATTCTCCTCTTCGGAATTATTACGCTATTTTGAAGTAGTAGAATTCTTCAGAGATAGATGTGAGTCCATACAGATTCTCACGGTGAATTTCATGGATTTAGAAAATAAATTGCTTCTCTTAATTTCCCCACCCTGTGTTTATATTGCTCAGTGGGTCTCTAGGTTAGTGGTAGGGCAGAAAAATAATTTTTCACCTTTTTTGCCCCTTTCCTGCCCTTCTTACTATTTATTCCCTTGCTATGATTTCCCTCTTGCTAGTATTTATTTGAAGAACATCTATGTTATAAAAACAGAGTTGTTATTGCTATTTATCCTGTAACATGAAAATGAATTAATTAGAGTGTAGAGTAATATTATATTGCATAGTTTGGGGACTTAACTGTTGAGGATTTTTTCAGTTTTAGGTTCTTTCATCAGGGGTATGGAGGTTTCTTCTAAGCTAAGTACACATAGTTTTTCTACTATTCAAATATCAGTGCTAAGTAATTACTGAAGCCTTTTTATTTTTCTTTTTATCTTCCCTTGGCTTTCAATGACTTTGAAGTTTGGTTCAGGTCAAGTTGTACATTCATCTTTTAAAGCATCTGAATTTAAAGCTGATAACCTCAGCTTGTCCTTTAGATCCTGAAAGGTTACATTTCTGTTCAGCTTTAATTTAGCTCTTCATGTTCTGTACCAAAATTATTAGAGGTAACAAGTGATTTGGTTTTAATGAAAAATAGGAGACCTGCATCTGGCATTGCAAGGCTTTGGAATAATGTATTTTTGGGGAAAAGCCCTATTGCTGGGCTTTTCTGCAACTGTCACCTGTAAGTTTGCTTTCTAACAAAATCTGATTTATGGGTATGAAAATAGAACCCTCAAAAGCTGCCTGTTCAGGGAGAACATTTCCTTAATTAGCACTTCTTCACTCATGATTGGAAGTGATGTAACCTTATGTCCTGGAATTTCCTTTTTGCCACCAGAGTCTAATCTTTATAGCACAACTGTGTCTTTAAATATGGTTGTATGCACTGGGGTAAAAAAAGTGGTATAGATACAAAATTATTTTTATATATTTTGTAAAGATTTTTGTCTTCTGTGTCAACAACATAAGCTTTTTGGCAGATTTCTATCATTGTTCTTCTGGAGAATTTTGCACCCTCCAAAATGGAGTGTGCATCGAACATTAATTTTGAATTATGAGCTGCTGTCTTCCCAGGAAAAATGTTTAGACACCTTAGGGAGCAGCCATGGTGGGACAGTTTTTGGTAGATCACAGAGCTGCTGAACTATACCCTTCAAGTGCAGGGCTATTATCCCAGGCCTGGGAGCCCAGCCTTCGATATTGAAGAGTTGTAGCAAGCTTTGATTCTGCATCTCTTAATGGCACTAATAATCTTGATTTTTAGATGAGAAAAAGTTGTGTTGCCTTCCACAGCAACTTTTGGGCACTTCTAGTCTGGCTGCATCTGTGGGACGTGAACTGTGGGAAATGTGGAATGTGATGCAGTGGTTCATTGTGAGTTCTCATTTGCCATGTAACCACGGGCAAGTTGTGATCCTCCTTTAGGAATGGAACTGCTAATGGGGAAGTTGAATCCAAAAGTCAGCGTTAAAGAACCTATATTTAGGTACTGCATGTTCTGGGTACTGCATATTCTTACTCGGTACCTCACTAAGAAGCGACATATATGTCCTGTGTAATGAGTTCTAAGGAATGCTTTTGACCTATTCCCAATCTGATGGTATTCTGTCATGAGGTCAGCTTTGATATCAGTGAAGTCATTGCTTAAAATTTTTATGCTTTGAAGCAGAATAATTAGGTTCTTACATGTGGGAAGACCTTGATGTTGGTTGAAGTCTTCCCTTGTTTCTGTGACTTCACTTCTCAGTGATAGTACTGAGATACTACCAGAGCGAAATTATAAAGCAATCCTTTCAATATATGCTACTAAAATAGTGAATTAGCTGCCAAAATTTGGGTTTGTTGAGAATCACTCCCTTTTTCCATAATTAACAGAATGCCTAACAGGCACAGACATATAAACTTAATGCTAAAGCATTATGATAAGACTATAATGATCAGGCACCAATTTGCAGCAGATGAGTGCTTTCTTCATGAACTTTTATTTCACCATTTCAGAAAAAAAAAAAAAGGGAGAGAGGAGGAGAGGATAAAAAAGGAATATTTTTACTGAAAATAATTGCATTAGCTTTCCTGAGAAGTGCTCTTTGTAAGAGACTGGAGTTCAGGGATCTGGGTAAAGGCAACACATTTGAATTTCTTTGCTCAGAGCGTTCCTGTGTGTCAGCTGTGTTGTGGTATAGGAATAAATGTGCTGTTGGGCTATAGGAAGTGTAAGATAAAATGTGTTAGCATGAACCTCCAGGAAAAAGATTTAAGCTAAATCATTCTGTCTCCTTTTGATACGCTAAAAGCAACCACCTACCATGTTACTGCAGCACCCTGGTAAGTGTCATAATTCAGCCAGGGTCCTGAGGTGGAACTGCCCTGATAAAGGAATTAAAAACTGGATTGGTAATATATCTTTTTTGGTGCCAGCATTGTTTGTTTTCAAAACAGTGGATTAAATGAGGAAAGTTTCAGTTAGATCTAGTTATCCCTTTAGAAAGAGTGATTATGCAATTTTAGAAGTATTTTGGGACCTGAGTTCTTAGTTCTGGTCATCTCTGTGTTCACTGAAGTGCAAAGTCTAGCTTTGTAAATGGTATTTGTTTGACTGGGCAGTCAGCCCTGGCGTAATCCCTAACCCTGACTCTGTCCAAGGAAGGCTTGGGCTGAGTTTACTTTAAGGAATGAATACACACAATGATATGCTTGCACTCTACGTCCTGTTTCTTCATTGATGCCAAGTGGGAAACTGAACAGTGTGTACAGCAGCTCCTGCTTGGCTGTCCCACGTGGAAGGAACAGCCTAGGGAATGCTGAGTCATGTCAGATCTCACCCTGGTGGGACATGGGTTTTGTGTAATGTTGCTGGAATGGATGGGTCATACACAACCAAATTAAAAATACCTCCAACATGACCCCTGCTATTCCCCCTAGCCCTCACCCTCTACAATGTTTATTTGTATCTGCATGTGTTTGTTTACAGAAAGTTGTTTACCTTGTGCTTAGTGTCACTTTGGATGCCTTGTGATCAAATTCACCCACAGGTCATTTGATAAAAATCAGTGATCCAGAGGTCTGGGTCAAACGTGCCTTTGTGTGGCACATCATTTTCTCCTTGATCTGTGACCTAGAGATCATACCGAAGCACCTTGATTTAGAAGACCTAAACTTGGGTGAAGCTGCTTTTGATATTTTCCAGAGGAAGAATTAATTGTTTAAAGAGGTTATTTCCAACATGGCAGAAGAAAGGAAAGGAAAATTAAGGTGGTTGTTATAAACTTTTATGTTTTCAGACCACCTTTTCTAGTTTCTTCTGCTCAAATTCAAACACTGTTAGATTCTCGGGAGTTTTATTTTTGAAGATTTCACCTCCACCACCTCTCTGTCAAGGATTCAGTTTCACTTATATATCTTGGTGACTATTAAGAAATATGTTCCTTGTATTCAGTCACTACATGTATTTTCAGTTTCAGTTCAGACCACTGGGTCCCTCCACCAGTAAGTAGGTATCTAGTCTTGCCCTTGCATTTAAAAACCCTTTTGGAAGGATTGCTGATTTTCCAAGTCGCTGTATTTGAGCTGGCTGTGCAATCAGGCAGGAACAGGAACAGCTGTGATTTCCAGTATGATGAGGACTGTTCAAGTCATTTTTCTCTCTCTGTCATCATTCTCTTCTGGAGTTTTTCCCTACCACACTGTGGAAACTTTTCTTTATTTAAAAGATCTTTAAATCTGGAGAGTCATTGAAGAGGTGATGCCAGTCATTAGCTAGAACAAGCATATGCTGCTTAGTCATGAAGTGACACACATCCCAGGGGAATGTTCCCGTTACTGGATTCCTGCATGCTCTGTAAGAGATCTCTTCCAGTCTCTTGTAACCAAATATTTATCAAGTCAGAGACCACGAATTACTTCCTCTCTCACTCAGCTGCATCATCACTGTGTGGTTCGTTTCTTTGCTTTAAAGGTTGTATAGTTATTTATATGACGCTATGTAAAATTATTTAAACAGTTTACCTAATAGAGACTTACCCAACAGCCTGTATTATACAGAATTACAGACCCCCTGGGTTAAATTCCATTTTAAGGACCTGAAACATGATCTTCCATGGTAGCTGTAAATACTCTAACCACTAAACTAATACGAGACGCTAAGTGCTAAGCATACAGTGAGAAAAATCTTGGTTTGGCTTTTAGGAGCACTGTGTATATCTTGGGGATGGCTCAGAGCTGCCCTGCAGGGTCCAGTTATCCTGGTGAATGTGCTGGAGGAAGAGATGGTTGAAGGTTTCTGCTTTGGGACTTCAGGAGTTTGCTTCAGTTAGTGGCATACCTGTGGAGTGATCCTAGGATAGGTTCGAGGACATCAAATCATGAAAGTGTACCTACATGCCATGTTAGACAGCAGCTTTTGCAGAAATCCACTTGCTTAATTGTCTATTATCACTTGATGTTGTGTCTTCTGTGTTTTTGTGTTACCTTGGAGTTAGTGATAAAGGAATGGTCCCAGTATTATCATTTTAGAAAACCAAATAAAAGTAAAATGGTCCTTGAAACAGTTATGAAAGTATCTCAGTTTCTCAGGGAATAAACAGATCTAAATAACTATTTGTAGATTTTTTTAGGTTCTTGTTCCTAAGAAAGACACACTTATTCCTGTTCCTAGATGCTTCTTGAAAGTATGACAGAAAAAACTGGGTTCATTTCAACTACAGATATGATCACAGTAATCTTGGTGGACACCACCACACCCCTTCCTCTCCAAATGGAAGAATTTAACAGCTGGGGGGTTTTGCTTCCAGTGGGATTTTTTATAGACACTGGAATTCAGGAAGATGTAGAGGCAGCAGGGACAGAAGTTCAGTAAAGTAATTGCTTTATTCAAGTCTTGGCAGGCAGTGGGAAGCTGAGCAACCTTTTTGGAGAAAACCACCAGGTAGTACCTGCTCCCTACACAGAGCAGTATCACCTGATGGATCCAAGGGCTGCACAGAGCTCTCCAGGGAAAAACTACCTGCTGCAATTCAGACTGCTACTAAGTAAGTAACCCCTCAAGAATCAAAGCTCTAACTGATGCCTCTGAAAACTATGTTTGTGTAACTAAAGAACTGCCCAGCTCTGCAATAATTTGATTGTCTGGGTATGTTTAAAATGCAGTGTGGCATGAAGGAAGGGGAAGTTTTCAGGATTATACCTTCATATGTGCTGCAAAGCCTAAAAATTAGTTTAAAATCTGGTTCCGTTTCATTCCAGGTCTTCATTTGCTCAGTTATTTGGGGTAAAAATAAAGTGGATTTAGTGGCATTGTTTCAGATGTGTTGAATTAAAACAGGATGTGGCCTAAGCCAAAAGCAAGTACAATGTATTTTTCCACAATTCTCTTTTCAGTGCTTATTTCAGTTTATACTGACAAATATTGCATTGTTCCTCTACTTGTCTTTTTTTTCTAGAAATGTTTTAAGATAAGTTGAAGTTTAGGCCTGATTGAATGTTTTGAATTTGAGATCTTTTTACCTTGTCTTGTCAACAGCAGAGTAAAATGAAGACAGTCTTTGGGAGGGGTCTCAGTATCACTGTCTCTGAGCAGGGACAGCTTTTCAGAGGGTGGGCTGAAAGGCTGGGCATTGCTCAGGAAAAGGTTTGGGGAAACTGTCTACAAACCAACAGCAAACCTTCAGCATGCAAGGTAGAGCCTTACGAGCAGTGTTCCCCCTAGCCAGGGCTTCTGCTTCATTGGGCACACTGGGATCTCCTCCACAAAGGAATGATCTTGTCAGTGGTTTCTTCCCCCTGTGAGAAGGGCAGAGCAACAGTGGCATCTCAATAGGGGGAATTTTCTTCACTTGCCAAGGGGGAGAGAGGATAATAGGGCCTGAACTCTCTTGTGTCCATGTAAGTGTGACAGGTCTCATAGGCATATGGCTCTTCTCTGCAGACCTACACTGAGTGTTTGGCCAGGTGGGTGTGGAGGTTTTTCCACTCCCTGGTGGGATGCTTTGCATGCAGTGCTGATATAGGAAGTTCTACTGGAGCAGTAATAGCAAGAAAATCAGGAGCACCCCATTTGAGATGTGTGTCCACTTTTCCCAGCTCAGCTAGCTCCACCAGCAACCTCATCAGTAGTTTGTGAGATGAGTCCTGTCCCGTGGCACTGCAGCACATTCAAGACCTCACTTTTCTTGTGTTCCCTGCTCTCTGCTCAGGTCTTCCCCAATGCTGACCTTCAGGGTGCAGGGTGAAGCTTGTGACCACTGTGCCTCATCTGGCTGTGGAAGGGAGGGTGACTGAGGCGATGCCAAAGGGGAGCTCAAGCTCCATGCAGAAGAGGATTTCTGATTGAGTGTGTCCTGATATCCTGGATGCAGGCCTTTCTCAGATCAAGAAGTTTCATGGAGAGGGTTGGTAAGCACTGGAACAGAGTGCCCAGGGAAGTGGTGGAGCCACCCATCCCTGATGTTCAAAAAATGTGTGGTTGTGACACTTGAGGACTTTGTTTAATGGTGAAGATTATGATGGTACTAGGTTGATGGTTGGACTTGAAGGTCTTTTCCAAGCTCAACAGTTCTATGATTCTACCTTCAAAGGTCCCAATCCACCCAAATCATGCCATGGTCCTATGATTCCATGAAAGCAGCCCTCCCAAAATACAGATTCCTGTTTAATCAAGTATGTTTCCCAAGTACTAGGTTTTATATGGCTGTTTCCTTTCTATGTGAAAAAAATCTTTAGATTTATTAAGAAATCCTAATCTCCTTAAAAAGATAATTAGCTGCGCATCAGCAATAGGATTTTGATGGAAAACTTTTGAATAAAGGTTGTAGAATTATTTGCCTAGGGTCAAAATGCTAGTTTAGTAGAATGGCAGCATAATATATTAAAGTTTGGCCCAGGAATGGTGGATGCATTAAAAATTACCTTGGTACTCCAAGTACGAGATGTCTGTGGAAAGGGAAAGCAAATTCTGTGTTCAGTACTTTGGTCTTTGCATCCAGCAACATTAATATTTACCTTGTATATTATTTTCTCTGCTCTGGAGATGTGAATATGTACTCATAGCCATAAGATGATGTTAATTTTGTCAGGAGATCTGGCCTGCCAAATCATGGAACTGGATTGTTGCCATGGTCGTGACTTATAATGAAAGAGGAGCTTTTAGCTATGCCATGAAATAGGACTCCAGTGAGATTGGTCAGATGTATAATAGATGAGGCCTTGAACTGACAGGACTTAGTGAGTCAGACTGATTTGGTAACTAACATGTTCTTCATGCCACATGTATAAAAGAATGACTAAGAAACCCAACCCTCAGGGTGAGAATGAAAATAAAAAGGGAAAACTGCTCATATCCTGACCAATTGGGAACAGTCCAAGTCCAGTATTTGGATCCCCATTTTGCCAGTTCTTTTTCTAACATTCAGAGACCTTCACCAGAATAAATGGTTTTCTGGAGTTCTGTACAGCCTGTTATCCTCTACATCCATAAAGAACCACAGGAACTCTGACAGCAACAAAATACTTCCAGTCTGAGATAGAAATAATTTTTAAAGAGAAGGAAGATAAATATTTCTTCTTTAGACTCAGACCACAAATGGGACATCTCAAGTATGTGAAATTGGAATTTAAAATAGAAATCTGCAAATAATTTCAGTTATATGGCTTTTGCTGGACACATTATAACACTGAGTGCTTGCTGCAGTGCTAGTGCTGTAATAATTCCTTGGAAAAATACCTTTTCTTTCTCCAATCACATTTATCAATCACTGTTAAAGAGCTCCTGCATTAAAGTGATGGTTGTAATGAGGAAAGGAAAAGATACTGGGCTGACATCTGAATAAACAGGAGATGATCCATAAGTGACTGATCAAGATTTTTTTTACCCATCATTGTTTTAATGCACAAGTCAAAAGTATTTTTAGTAAAGAGAGAGCAACTTCAGGAGTTGATGACTGAACTTGTAATGAAATGTCATCTTAATATTTAGCTAAGCAGAAAAGCCTTATTTTAAGTTTGTGAGGGGAATAGCTTAAACAGCAAACTATTTTGCTGCTAGTGTTCCACTCAGCCAAACTTTCAAAGTGTAATTAAAACCATATCCATCATATAGCATATTTTTTACCTCTTCTTGCCAAAAATATTTCAATGTATATTAAATATTTTTCTTCCTAATCAGTATGAGTGATACAAGCTCCGGAGGGCACCCAGCCAGAAACTCCTGAATTTTAATTTCAGCTTTTATGTGGCTTTTTAGCTTGTTTCCTTTCTCTGAAGGGCAGCAATAGCAGCCTATATAACTAATTTTCTCTCAGGATGATTCCTATTCTTATTAGGAATGTGGAAGGGAGCAGGGAGCCAGCAGGAGCACATGGGGTCCAATATTTTCAGCCATTCAGGAAGGAGGAGGAATTCTGTTGAAGCCCCACTGTGCTAGGTCCTCTGGGCACAGATGCTGACAGGCAGTTCCTGATCCAGATCTGGGTGCTGCCTCAGAAATACTGTTTATGGACTTGGTTGTTTATTTTGTGAATAGCTGCTGTAGGACTTTACTGGTGGTATTGATCTCTCTTCCTCAGAAAGCCCAAGCAGGGTAACAAAACACTGCTAACCAGCACCCAAGGCCCTGGTCCTAGTCCTTGTCAGGATGTTGCCACAGAGCCTTCCTCAAAAAAACTTGTACACAGGAAAGTCTTTGGTGTACAAAATATTTATCCTGCCTCTTTCAGGTCACAGTTTTACCTTTCAATGTCCTGTATGACACATTTGTGTCCAGTTAACATCTGAACTATGTAGAGTCACTTAGAAGATAAGAATGAATCAGGTGTGAGAAATGTTTACATACCGCTTCAAAAAATTCAAGAGGCAGAGTGAGAAAAAATGAGGAACAGGGGACTGCAATCCCCACTAGGGGAGTCTGTCACCTTCTTTCACCAGTTGCAGGAGTTTGTAGCTACTCCCCAACCCATCTTTCCTGGCCACAGCCCATGTGTGCTTACCTGGGCCCTCCCCTGGACCTGTGCCCTGTGCAGCACTGCCAAACTATGAGCTCCATGAGCTGTTCCTCCCTTCCTCTTCTTATCTGCTGGCACCCTGCAGTTGATAATGCCTTCTTTCCCCACATGCCTTTGTCTTTAGCTCTCCTTGCCTTCATCCTCTCTCCTGGGGCAGCACACAAGGACAGTACTCATTAGAGGGAAAAGAGGGAGTTTGATCTATACACCTGTTTTCTAGGTAGAAACAGCAGCAGGGCACAGAAGACAACAAAATTTTAGCTTGAAAGTGTTATTTTATTTTTTGTGCATGTTTGTTGTATACACATCTGAATGGGTTGTGCTGGCCATATGGATAGCAGAACTTCTGGTTTCCAGGAAGCTTCCTATTTTTTCTTTAAAATGGCTGTCAGAGTTGTGGGGTTACATTGCTAAAACCACAGAGGAGTGTAGTAAATCTCTCTTGATTTCCACATGAAATATTAAGTAAACTTTTCAATGAAGCAAATCAGCAGAAATGACCTGTGACTTAACCAGAATTTTCTTTTGTGTTTTTTTTTTTTTTTTTGCCTCAATCTAATTATGCTCCAATACAGTCAATTTTGTTGTCACCCTTGCTGGGAATGGTTCTCTTGCTTGTCTGCCAAAACCTCTCGTGGGCTCAGCTACCTGATGTTCCTGTGTTCTGGATGTTTTTTCATTATCTCACATTCAGAAAGTGGCTGGTCAGTGCCTTTCTGAATACACTGCTCCTATTTCAGGCAGATCTTACCATCTGCTCAGTCCCTTGCTAGCCATAAAGCCATTATGGACCTGAACAGTTATATCTGGCTTATTGGTATCTCCTTTCAAGACCAAAAACCTTCTCCAAGGCTCAAGGTATTGCAGCATGAAGTAATTTGGGATCCTCAAGTAGAAAATATGAAGATAATAGCTTTCCTCATCTGTTACATATACTAATGCCACATTATTCTCTGTTGCTCTCAGCAGCCCACTAATTTCTGTCATTCAGAAAAGACACCAATAATTCCAACTCCCTTTCCAATACCAGTAACTTCTACCTTCTACTCAGCTTGTCTTCCCCATTTGGCCTTTTTTCTGATCCACATGCAAAGATTTTTGATCATTGTATTAAATTCTCTCCTTCCTTCAACCCCTCCCCCTCAACTTCTACTTTTCCATTTTTTCTTCTGTTTTGCCTCCTTCTGACTTATCCCAGAAGACCATTATGCCTTCCTGTCACTTAAGAACTGCTCCTGTAACATTGGGTCTGGGCTCTCCATCATCACTATTATTGCCCATTGCACAGAATTCCTCAGCTTGCTCTGTAGCAGGAGCCCCTCTGCACCTTCCTCTGATCAATTGCTTCTTTCATGGTGTCAGTCCAACTGCTTCCTGTTGACTCTCAAAAGCTCCGTTTTCTGCAAGCAAATCATGAAAGCACCTTTGTTTCATCTTTCTGGGGTTTTCACCAAATACAGTTGAAACTAATTTTAACTTTTTATTAATATTTCACAGTGGATAATTAATAGCCCGTTACTAATGCTTTCTTTTGACAGCTTTGGTGTGTTCTTGAACTTGGTATTGCCTTGTGTACTGATTATTGCTTATCTACTAGTTATGCAGATATCTTCCTTGTTAGTCCAAAGTGATTCCCTTTTAGTACTGCAACCCCTTTTCCATGACAGCCCAGAAATGTTGTATCAGACTGTGATGTTTGGTTCTAGTTCTTTCTCCTCTGCAATCATGAAAAGAGGTTCAGGGGTGATTTCATTGCTCTCTGCAATTGCCTGAAAGGAGGTTGTAGCCAGGTGGGGGTCAGCCTTTACTCCAAGGTAATAACACAGGACAAGAGGGCATATCCTCAAGTTGTACCAGGGAAGGCTTAGATTGGCTATTAGGAAAAAATTCTCAGTGAAAGGGTAGTCAGGCATTGGAATAGGCTGTCCAAGGAAGTGATGGAATCACCATCCCTGGAAGTGTTCAAAAACATGTGAGCACAGTACTTGGGGCCATGGTTTATTTCTGAATATTTCTGGGTTAGCAATTGGATTTGAGGATCTCTGAGGTCTCTTCCAACAGTAATGGCTTGATGATTCTACATCAACTTGCACCAAAAAGTATTTCAGCTGGGTGTATTCTCACTGCTGGCTGGATCAGGAGCTGTGAACAGATTGTCTTGTGCAGGTCTGTGGATTCACAGAGCTCAGATAGAAACCAGGCCTAGAAAGCCACAGGCTGACATCACTGAAATTGGCTCAGAAAGCTGAGCAGGGGCAGACTTGTGCAGAAGTGTGCCAGGGGAAGGGGAATGTGCTGACTTGCACAGCACCAAAGCTAAACACAGGATGTATTGGGATGCAGCAGATAGGGAAAGAGCTGCCTGGTTCAGACAGCTGAAGGTGGATCTATCTGGAGTGAAAAATAGGCTCAGTTTACTGATTCTAGACAATTTAAAAGAAGGAGAATTGCAGAGAAGCAGGCTTGTTGCATAACTTATACTCTGGGGAGTGAACCACTGGGTCAATGCCTTGCCACCAAAGGAACCACAAATGTAGAGCCAGAGCCAATTCACTTTCATGACTTGCCATACCCATGCTATTTCTGCCAGGATCTGGGGTGGGACAGATGAATTCTCCCACAGTACGCTGTAAAAACATTGACAGAGGACATACACAGCCTACTGCAACATTACAAACCCTAAGTGTGACATCTGGAAAAAATGGAACAGGCTCAATGACTTCACTCACTTGGGCACTTTTAAACCCCTTTCCCTGCAGTGCTTGGCCACTGTCCTGGCATTCTCTCTTATGGTAAGCTGATAGAATGGGAGTGTATTGAAAGTGTCCCTCTCAAATCAGTGCTGTGCCAGAGACACTGTGGCTGCTGAGTTGAGGGCAGGGAAAAGACATGCATGGAAATGCTGCATTACTTAAAGGTATGAAGTCCTGTGTGTTGGTATGCTTGGGCAGTGGCATAACAGCTCTCTGAGAGAGACAAGACTTATAAAAAAATGACAATAATGGTTTCTGAGGGTGAGGTCGGGCAGGAACCTGAGCCGAAGCAAGCACAATGTGTAGCAGATTTGGTATGCTCCTATGTACTGCCTTCTCTCCCCCAATTTTTTACAGTCATTTAGGCTTGACAAATGCTAATCCTCTAAACTGGGATTAAAGCATTGCTTCAGGTGCTTTGGCACCAAAGACCATTCTAGGAGTCTGAGGAGTTCATCCACAACTTTCCACATGTCATAGGCCTAGGCTGTACCTGCTGTATAGGACTTTGGCCATCTTTCTGTTGAATGTTTAAGGACTGTTTGAAGAGGGAGCAGGTCAAGACAGAAAATGTGTAAGAGCTGTACTTTGCTGGAGTTTCACCAGGAACTGCAGGTCCAGATTTGCCTCATGACCCTGCCCCGGTGGAGGAATTTTTGATGCAAATTTGTTTCCCCAGTCATAAAATCACGGACTGGCCTGGGTTGGAAGAAACCCTAAAGATGATCTAGTTTCAGCCTCCCTGCCATGGGCAAGGACACCTTTCTCTAGACCAGATTGCTTAGAGCCTCATCCAACCTGAACATTCTCAGGGATGGGCCTTCTCTGGGCAACATGTTCCAGTGTATCACTACCATCACAGTAAAGAATTTCTACCTAATATCTAATCTAAACCTACCCTCCCTTCAGTTTCAAACTGTTCCCCCTTGTCCTATCACTACATGCCCTTGTAAAAGACCCTGTTTCAAGACCCCTGTTGCCGCTGAAGATGAATAGATCACACAGACACAGGTCGAGGTGTGGTGAAAAGAAGAGAGAGTTTATTTTTCCTCCCAGGATTTATAGGCTTCTGACCATGGCCAGGGATTGGATGATCAGGATAACACTTTCCCACTGCACTGGCCATGAGAGATGCCCATCACAAGACGTGTAACAGAAAGAATGTACACATATCTATTTTTACAGTTACTGTCCTGGGAAAGTCCTTAGAAAACTATGTTAGCAAGCTCAGAAAAGCTGAGTTTTCAGGGTGACAGACCCCCTTTGGATACTGGAAGGTGCTGTAAGATCTCCCAGGAGCTTTCTCTTCTGCAGGCAGAAAAGCACCAGCTCTATCAGTTTGTTCTCACAGGAGATGTTCCAGCCTTCTGATCATCTTCATGGTCTTCCTCTGGACCTGTTCCAACAGGTCCATGTTTCCTGTGCTGAGGATCCAGAGCTGGATGTAGCACTCCAGGTGTAGTCACACAAGAGCAGAATAGAGGGAGAGAATCACCTCCCTTGAGCTGGTGGCCATGCTGCTTTTGATGGAGCCCAGCACAAAATTGGCTTTCAGGGCTGCAAGGGCATGTCAGCCAAGTCTTTCTGCTTAGGACTGCTCTCAATCCACTTGGTGCCCTACATGTATTTGTGCCTGGAATTGACCCAAGTGCAGGATCCTGCATTTGGCCTTGTTGAACTTTACGTGGACCCACCTTTCAAGCCTGTCAAGGACCCTTTTGATGGCATCCCATCATAACATCTAGTTGTACACTAGACCTCCACGAAAGAGAATAATGTATTTCTTGAAGCAGGATGTATTTAAAATGCAATAATCCTAAATAATTCAGACCCACTGTTAGCAGCTGCTATGACTAATGAAGCGTTATGAAGTTTCCACCTGCAATTCACCAGTACTAGCCATAGAAAGATAAATTTTATGTGCAAAAATGAGACTGGTGTCAACCATCATACTAGGAAGGGAAATACTTTAATTGGACAAAAAGGAATGCCAATAATAATAGCGTGTAAAAAGTAGGAAGGAAAGTGCCAAAGAGAAAATAATTCTGAACTCAGTGTTGCAGATTAATAAGGGCACTTCCTAGGAGATGGCAGACCTAGCTTCCTACAAGGAATTTTTTGTTTGAACAAAATGCATAAACTGAGTTGAGCCTCTGTTACAACCCATCCCTCAAAGCACAGGTAGCCCAGGTTCTTGTTAATATAAATCCCTTGAGGTAGGTTAGAGTGAAATGACACTGAGTCATTGGTCCTTGCAAATATACATATGTAGGGTTTATTTGCTTGTGAAGGGAAACAGGCACTCAGCCATTTGGGTTTGTATTATCTATAGTGATATGACAATATGAAAATATCACTTCAGAAGATGTATGAGAAAGATAAGAAAAGGATAAGCGTAGAAAGATCTCATCACCGTAGGTCTCTCAAAGAGATCTGGTTGTTGTAATTTTGAGGTGTGATGGTCTCAGTCTTGGTCAAAGCGATGGCTGCAGCCTGGATCCATCAGGTGGTGGGGACAATCCTGGGGAAATCCACAGAACACAACCTCTGTTTGGTTTATATTCCTGTCCAGGTGGGAATGCCCAGGCACCTCCCTCGGGTAGGGCGGGAAGCTTCACACTGGCTGATGTGTTAACTGTGTATCATGGGACCCTTTGTGAGCCCTTCTATTTCTAAGAAAACACAGCTGTCCATCACACCAGGCAATTGAGTCAATTATAGCCCATTATGGCCCATCAGCAGAGATGAACAAAAATGTCCCTGGGAGCAGGGGAGCTCCACAGCCTAGTGGTTTGTGCAAGAGAGGACAACTTACTATGACAAGTGGCACCACCATCTCCACAGGATCCCTCTCCTGACTCACTCATAGTCCATCATTCACCCTCTGATTATCAGATCAGAGGTTAGCCATTACACATGCAAAAGCTCACCTCCTCCATGTCAACAAAGCACTCTGGCATCTCCACAAATGGGGAAATGTTTTGAATCATTATCCCCAAAGAGTTCAGTCTCTCACCTTACAATGAAGGAGCCCAAGTGTACCAAGAACTTCCAGGTTTCAAAGCCAGGCACATATGCTCTCTCTTTCTGTCTTTTCCTTACTCTCAATGAATTCCACCCTCTTTTAAAAGTCCAGCTTCAATAGAAACTGTTGAAAAAGCTCTCAAAGATCCTTGAGCATTCTCAGGCTCAAAAGAAAATGGCAGTCAAGTCTCAACTTGCCATATGCAACCTCTAGATACTGAGCAGAGATGCAAAAGACATTCATTTCATCAGTTGTGATTTTGTGTGATATGCCACTGAGCTTGTGCTTAACTCCATGCTGTCTACCCTTGCTAAACACATTCAGCATATTGCTGGGCACAGGACACAGGGAGGAGCAGGACACAAGTTAGGCCCAAAGACATCTTCACATTGTAGAACAAATGTGGCTTTAGGTTGGAAATAACAATCAAGCTGTTCACCCCAGCCCAGTGCATCAGGTATGTTGTGAGTCTTCTAGAAAAAAAATAAAATTAAAAGACCACACCAGACAACCAGACAGGTAAGCAGTTAGGACAAGGAAAGTACAGTTCACTGTTAAGTGTTTGAAGGCTAAGTTCACTATGAAACCTGAAAGCTTGAAGTTCCTTTGCAAAACCTGTCTCCATGCTTACAAGGCATTATTGGTAGATGATGAAGTAATTTGTTACTGTAATTATCTCATATTCTGAAAAAACAGAAGTACCTTTCAAACACTTTGGGATGGAAACAGATCTTGTTAAAAAGTGAGTTGCAGACAGAGAGCCAAATTTCCCTGTCAAACTTGTAAGCATCCTAGATTTATTTGTATAGATGTAGGCTAGCGTTTGGCCAGCACAGCTTGTCTCACTCCCAATGTTTCAAATGGCAATAGGATGCTCTACTCTGGCTAGCTGTCAGTGCAGGGACTGAGGGTGTCTTGGTAGTAAAACAAGACTATAAATAGTGCACTAGTAGTTGAGCTGAGTTCCTGGGTTTATAAAACCAGTCTTGCTGAGGCTTCAGCACTACTTTCACCTACGTGATTCATGGTTGTAGCCACCTGCAGCTACAATTAGCTGGGTTAAGTGTGAGGTCCTCTGGGAACCTCTGTGAGGGCTCTTTGTAGCTCACTAATTTGTGCTACTCTAGGAATTGGTTCAGACCTCATTTCCTCTTTCCCTCCATGGAAGGGCTCAGCTTGCTGACACATTTAACCTAGTCACCTCCAGCTATGCACATGTGCCAGTTCTGTCCATTCGTGGTGCCAAAGCAAGACTCCAATGCAGAGTGGGCTTCTTTTGCAAGATGTAATAAAAGCTGCATGAGATGAGATGAGATGCTGATTTAAGCCACAGTTTCAGTTACAGGAGTAGAAGATGAGTTGTCTGAGGGGGCATCAGAGCTGCAGATACCACAGGGTGCAGAGCTGTACCCTGTATTCACCCATGCCCAGAAGGGTCAGCAGAAACTTCAGCACCTCTACAGGGGAACAGAATCCTTCTGATACTTTGTGAGAGGCTTTCTCTGATTCTCTTCAGGGCACACCAGTGTGGAAGCCTTACTGCTGCTGAAGCAGACAGCTACGGAGTCTGAAGCCAGGCCTCTCATCCAATTGCTTGGAGGGCTGTGGCTCAGCTACACTCAGAGCACACAGACCATATGGTGCCCAGATGATGTATAATAGCATTTATTTAGTGGCCTGGAGTTCTGATGTTTCACTGGCTGGCAAAAGGGACAACTTCCCTCTAAACAGCAGTTATGAACAGGTGCCAGTCCTTGTGTTTGCTCTTTTGTGGTACTGTGCCCATGTAGTGCAGTCCAGAATTGTGTGGAGGGGCTGTGCAGAGAGTGTCACAGAATGATGATTTGCAACTTCATGACAACATAAGTCAAAATGCAAGATTAAAGTACAACATGTAGTTAGCAAACGGTACAATTGTCTCCTTTTGTCATTAGGCTGTAGGATAAGAGAGGATAAGGCAGCCTTGAAATGTTTTGGTTGCCATGTTATCTAGAAGCTTTCTAGCAGAAAGCTGCTAAATCAGCCTAGCCAAGCCAGAGGTGAAACTGATGTTCCAATGCATTAGAGAGGGCCCAGTGCTCTTTAAGCATAACTTTTGTCACATCTACTAAAAAGGTGCTTATTACTTTTATCATGGAAATGCCATTAGACATTTAATTTTCCCACTCACACACCAATCCCCATTGTGCTTCACACTGTCCAAACACGGAGAACTGCTCACCCCTCTGGAACTCTGGGAGCATTGACACAGAAGTTGCTCTTCAAACAGTTTTTTTCAGTGTATTAAGGGGAAAAATGCTCAGCCTAATATAAAAATATCTACTAAAGTCAACTCAGGAGTCTGGCTTTCTCCCAGTAAAAATGTAGCTTGTTTCAGGAGTCCAAACTACTTCTGACTACAGATGACAGGATAGACTGGCATTGCCCAAAGTTTCTCTCTCAACTCTGCTCTTACTTAGTACTTGGCTAGAGTAAAAACTTATTGCATAAGGTTATATAAAACAAGACTGTACTGTGCAAAGTGCCCCAATTTATTTAATCAATATGTCTCATGGTGTCTGGATGATTACACACAAAATGCCAGGGGCAACAAAGCAATAAAAGCAACAAGACACTAGAAGTATTGTTCAGATGGCTGTGTAATAATCTTAAGCAATTTAATTTTCTGTGTTGAAAGTTAATTACTTACTTTAGGGAAACACCAATTTAATGTTTTCAGTCAACTAAGTGGCTAAGATTCATTAAAAGGAACCCATATTACAAATACCTTCATGACACATTGCTTTTATTTCCAGGGGTAAAACTTCTCACCTCCAAGCCCCCAACCAATCTCTGTTCTAAACAGATTTCATTCAGTGCTTTTCTCTATAGCTTTTGGGAACAATGTAAGAACATGCCCAGATGTCACAGGTGTCTGACATCAGCAGCATATAGCAGAGAAATGCAAGGAAGTTCACAAAATGAAAATTTTAACTGCATCAGAGGTAAAATGGGGCAAGCTGTATAGGCAAGTCATTAATGTAACTGTGATTAGAAGACAAAAGTCAGGCAGATTGTACCTTAAAAAAAACCCAACAAACCAACAAACACTCTCCACCCCAGGTCCCAAAGCAAAGAACAGCAGAGTCAAGAAATGAGCCAGAAATATGTATTGGTATGTAAACATAAATATTGGAAACTTGAATAATGTTGCTGAAGTGGCTGTTTTAGGTGAGCCTCACTGAATTCAGTATACTTAGCCTGTAGAAGCATTGTCTGTTAATAGGCTTAAGGGAGGCATGGAGGAATTGGAAGGAGAAGAAATAACTAAAATAAACACACCCTAACTTGTTCATAATAACAGCATCTCCCAAATGCTTTCCTTGCTTTTATAGCCACTTTACAAACCACGGTAGGTAACAAAAACATTCCTGCAAAGGGTGTGTGTGAAGACAAAATCTGTCCTAGGTAGAAATAATCCAGTCAATCACAGAGGTGTAAAGAACATTTAGATTTGGGAAAATAGTGTGAAAATAAGCAACCAGCACCCTTTTGTTTGATACTTGCTCTTTCATAGCAATTTTTGAGATCAACAGTGGAAGAGGCATAATTACCAGCCCTGAAAACCTGGCATAGGATAAGATCTTCCAGGCATCATTAGTAAGAGCATCAGCCAAAAGTCTCCTCTCCTCCACTTACCCACTGCCCTCAGAGGACAGTTCTGTCATGTGTTGTGCATCCAGAGATGTGTACAAGAGTCTGATCTGTGCTTTCACCCCAGAGCCTGAAATGTCTGAGGTACTGTTGTCCTATTTAGATATTTGCCAGTGTTTTAAAAACTGCCACTGAAATACTCTCTTTAATCCTGGAGGCGAAGTTTTGCTCATCAAAATTTGCAAAGCCTGCCTTACAACTTATTAGTTGCTTTGAATCTTATCTCAAAGTGAGGCCCAAGGTGTGGTACACAAAGTAGGGAAGGGAATGCCTTTCTTGCTTGAAGCTCTTAAGCCGTGTAAGGCTTGTAACAGAGAGGGTAGATGCAGGCCCCTGACATGTGGAAGGCATTTAAGTGCTTGCACAAAGGAGGGGAGGAGAGAGGAGGAGAGGAGTCAAACATCAAATAGAAAACAGAACTCTGGAAATGCTGCTGTCAGCTGCCAAAGCATGGGGCTACATAAATTGTTGACTGGGCATTGGTGTCCAGCCTCTGGAGAAGTCTGACTACTGGAAGCTCAACAGAGTCATACCTCTGATCAGCTGCATCAGGAAATGCTTGACTGCCTTGCCCCCTATCTTATTTTCTGGTATTTTAATCTTCATTAGTTTAGATAGCTACTCAGATACCCAAAATCTGTGTCCAGAGCTTGGGACAGAAAATTTCAGGGAGAGCAGGCTGCATTCTTTGTAACAGGAACAGAGTAGAACTAAATATTTTTAACAAGTATCATCACTGTCTTCTGATTACTGTCCCATCTACATTGCAATTTGCTTCCAAATTCAGCTGCAGCTGTTATAAGGTAGCTTTTCTGCTTATCACACAGTTGTAACTAGCACTTCATGGCAAGAGTTCACCCTCCTCTTTGGGGTTCAGATAGCCCCATGTCACCTTCCAGTAAATGAATCACAGTTCTGCATTTTTGAAGTGTATTCCTTACTCATTTTATCCAAGTTTGATGACTCCTTCTTTCTCTTAGATCTGCATGTAGTACAGCACCCCCAAATACATTTGTAACAGTGCTGCTGTTCTGTGCCCCACCTGGGCAACATGGCCATGGAATAGATGGATATGCCAAAAAAAATCAGTAACAACATCTAGACTTTTTCTATAGCAGAAAAACTAGTTATTATTGGTGAAGTTATAAGGTTGTGCTCAGTTAGGTTACAAAAAGTTCAAAGTCTGAAAGAAATGCTGTCTTCTGACAATCAAAAATTGCATTGCTACCTTTTTATTATTATTTTTTTAATTAACAGATAAGGAGGGCAGACAAAGTGGGAGAATTTAGATTCATGACCAAGTTCCCTTCTTTGCTAGCAGGATAACAGTAATAATGTTACTTTTGTTTTGCACAATGTATATCTCAGGTTCCAATAAAGATACAATACCTTATCCCCTGAATTAGCGAAAGAAATAAACAGGCAAGTACTAACTGCAAGTAATTTTGTTCCATTTAGTTCTCTTCCAAAAATGAATCACAAAGTTCATGAGCTTATCTTACTAACATGAGTCTTGTCAGCTCTCCTTTTAACTAACTCCAGCCCTGTAGCTTTGAAGCTTGCTAGGGTTGTGGGGCATGGAGCTGAGCAAATTTCCCAGGAAATCTTGTGCATGTGTGTGGGAGGGGGCAGCGTGCCATGATTGTAGCTTTTTGCAACCATTTCCAATGTCACAGTGACCTGCAGTTATTTGAAAAGGAAGTTTCCAGCTGCAAGTATCTTGAATTTGCAAGCTTTACCTACTCAGTGAAAGAAGCCTGCTGGGACTGGTATGCATCCTTATTAAAGTCATGTGAACGCTTTTTTATGTTTTTAATTACGCCATTTACGTGACACCTCTGATCTCACTATGATTACATAGGAACTCTGGTTAGGTTTGCCTTTCACGGCTAAAGAGTGCCACTGAAACAATTTTTATATTTAAGCACCGGGATGTGCCTAGTGGAACCAGAGATGAGTCAGCAGTCAGCTGGGGTTATTTGAATAGCAGAACGAGCCCTGCCCGCCGCTAGGAAACCATCCACAAAGGTCAGACCGAGTGCTTAGGATTTAGGCACCACCACCCTGGTGACAGGAATTCTTTCCAGACCTTGGCGGTTTTTAGAACAAGCACCGTTCTATTTGACATTTGGACGGTGCTGTATTTAATACCGGCTACTTGGTATTTGAAATGAAATGAATTTGAAATGAAGAATGCTTGGCATCATCGGTGCTACCCACAGTGAGGCGAGCCTGCCACACTGACAGATGCTGCTGTCTCCCCAGACAGGGATGTTAGATGCTAAAATTAGTAACCATTAAAACAAGGGTATCAAGTAAGGATCTGCTGAATCTCACCCACATGGAATACTGAAGAGGAGGTAAGGAGTCACCACTGCCCTTTCTACAGGATTTGGGGCTGTAATTCACATGTAAGGACAGCACAGCTGACAAACTGACTGCCCCAGTATGGACAGAGCTGAGTTGCTCAAGGATAATCAGGTGCTGAGCCACAGCAGCTTACAAAGCACGGCATTCAAACAGAGTAAAGACAGTGAGAACCTTTACAAATTATTACCTACACTGGCAGGAGGTTGGGAGGGGGGTGTTAAGTCAGATAGAGGATGTGTGAGACAGTTCCCTGGCAAGGCACTACTTCTCACAAACAGTCCTGGAGAGGAAACCGTTTATAAGCTGAAACTCATTTAGGGTTCAGCTCTGTTGCCTCTGCAACCACAGGAAACAAGCATCCCAGCCCCACTTGTGAGTCATGGCTTTTGGGAACTTCACCTTGAAGAGCAGGAAAGAGTCCTCTCAAGGTAGAATGGATCTCTTTAATTCCTGGGATCACTGCCTAAGCTCCTTCATTTGCCAAAAAAAAAAAAAAAAAAAAAAAAAAAGAAAAAAGAATGCACAATAAGAAACACAGCTGCTTGTGATGGTTCCACCCTCCCTTATTCAATTGTTCAGTGGTTTAACATTCAGCCTGAATGTTGCAGACCTACTTTTAATTCTCTCTTCTAGCTGAGAGGATTCAAGGCCACATTGTTCCCACCCTCCACTCAAGCGACCTATCTACAAAACAGCTGAATTAATAACAAAAATAAAAGGAGAAAGACATCCCATGACAAACGCCTTCATCTGCTGACCCACTTCAGTGAGAACACTTGAAAATTCTGTGGCTTTTACTGAGAATGATTTTGCCAGGACTAAGAACTGCAATTAGTCTGTAAAACCAGTGTTGCTTGCTCCAGACACACACAGACTTTAAGGCACCCTCTGCATCAGAGCTGAGCAGGGGTTTAAAATTTCTTTGCAAGAGAAATCCCAGGCCTATGAGTTACACACCAGAAATCCATTTTTATCATTCTCTCTGACATGTTTTTATGAGAACATTAAATGCCAATAAAGCCGGGAGAGTAAAACCAGGATTCTGCCGAAGGCAAGGCTGAGAACAATAGTATTAGTGAACTACAATTCGTCATCACAAGGCCAAATGGCATATAGGTGTTGCTATACAGCAACACAGCCCTGGCCTGTAAGCAAGCACTGGGGTTTAACAATTGGCATTTATTGCTGTAGGTAAATACCAGCTGCCTCACTCTGAGCCCCAGCAGTTTAGTTTATATCACAGGTTTTAGTCTTTCATATGTAAACAAAGTTATGCAAACATATACATTTGAATTTGGGGTAGTTTTTTTCCGAAGCTAATCTTAACAAAAGAAGAAGAGCGCTGAGATACTGAGAAGTGAAATGCAGGAACAGTGTCTCTGGTTTGAGTTACAAGGAAAGCCATAAGTCCTTTTGAAACCCAATCTTTGCCAAACACACACCACATGTGTGTTTGTGCATGTAGGTCTGTAACAACGGCGTGCAGAGGCCTCGTTTTACTCTCTTCTGTAATGAATGAATTTGATTAAAGGGCCAAAAATTCAACGTGCAAGAGCTGCAAAGTAAAAAATCCTGGCACCATTAGCCTTTGCTGTGGCAGGACGAGGACTTCTGTAGGCACGGAGCATATTTTCCTCCTGTACACGATGCACCAAACGAGATTTCGGGACTACAAAACCCCCCCGAAACAACAAACAAACCAAAGAAAATCCCAACGAGAAGCAAGGAGCGCTTGGCTCGGGAGCCGCTCGCCGGTGCCAGCGGCGTTCGTGCCGGGAGCTGTGCTGCCACCTCCTGCAGGCTCCGGGGATGGCCCCAGCCGCTGGCTGCAGCGCTTCACAAACATCGAAATTGGTACCCATGGCACTGATGGTTTACAAAAGCTCTTCTTGTTCGGGTTTTTAATCTCCGCCCCCTCCAAACGTAAGTATTTCTCTGGAAATAAAAACCCCGACAACACAACACAAAAATAAAACCAAAGCAAACAAAAAAAAGGCAGTGACTGATGCTGGGAAAACATTTGTGAAGCGTTTGGGTTTCTGCTGATTCCGCTCAGCACCTTTCCCCCCTCTCTGCTTTTCCATGCACCTCGTACAGACCCACAGTCAGAGAGGTCAGGTCATCCCTGTGTGATTAACAACCACAATTAAACAATTAACAGCTCCCACACCTCAGCAAAGCTCCCTGGGACTGAGGTGGAGCAGGAGCTTCAGAGCTCCTGACATCGCCGTCCTCTGGTGACATTTCTTAAAAGCTCAGTCTGCAACAGCAGCCTACCAAGAAACAGCAAAATGCTCAGCCAAATGACTTTTCTTAATTTTGTAATGTAAATTCTGAAGGCATTAACAACGTAATTCCTGGAAGTGTCAGAAGCAGCTCTGATCATCCTTTCTCTCAAGACAAAAGAACTGCAGGACCACAAGCATTCCGATTATGGCAAAATTGCTTCAGAACAGTGTGGCAAATCTGCCATGCCTTCCATACCACAAGATCTATAGAGGATACAACTATGAGAAATGGAACAAAAAGCAATGCCTCAAGTCTCACACATCCAAAACACCACTCATAGCAGGAGGTCTTAAAAAAATAGTGTGTATTGTTTCATTTAAAAACTATTTAAAGAATAACATTTTCAGACAGAAAACAAAAAGGACAGAGACAGCACACACCTTCCCTTCTTCATCCAGCCCTGTTCTTACTGTGCTTTGAAAAAAACAGGAAGATAAAAATTTAATATTGGCAGCCTCACAGATCTGGTAAGAAGCATCACTCAAGCAACTCTACCCATATGTGATACCTTGTTTTAAAAAAACACTGGCATTTACATTGTAAGTTTTTCTAAAGTGGCATTAATATAGTACTCAGTGTCAAGAAATGCAGGCACTGTGCATTAAGTGGTAAAATACGTGCTCAGCTACAACCAGAAGATTTAAAATGTTTAATGTGCAAGTCTTGGACAGAAATTATTCATTTACAATACACTAAAATTTGAAGGATGGGAATTTCTTCTTCATGTGTACGCTCACAGTAGCAGGTGAAATAGCTGCTGAAATACAAACATCAGTATGCTTAAGTGACTTATGCATCATTTTTAAGGCAAAAATAGGTAACAACATGACTGCATACAGTTGCAAAAATATTTACAGATATCATTAGAGAAACATTATACTTCTAGCATGAGTATTTTAATTATGCACTTAGTAGACAGTGATTTTTTTGAAAAATTATCATTAAAAATGTAAAATTAACCTAGCTAGGATGAGCAGCACTGACATTTTTACCCAGGCCTCCACACTCTCTGATCTTTGCCCCTCAACCTCTATCACTACAAGCTGTCCTCTCTCTCCCTGCCACTTCCCAGTCTTATTACAAAGGTGCAGGTGTGTCTGAGAGGCACAGAGGAAGATCCACAGAGGAAGAAGGCGCAGCGCTAAAAATGTATGCAAAAGGTCCCAACAAGAAAAAAAGGAAAAAAAAAAATAGATCCTGAGAAATAAAATTAGTGGGAAGAAGAAAAAAATAAAAATGAAAGGTGCTATCTGCAGGTATCCAGGGATTTGCTCAGTCATCCTTGTCTTTTGCTCCATGTTTCAGGATGCGCGTGAATTCGATGTAGTTGAAATTGCCCTTTTTGTCGATGGGGGCCTCTCTGTAAAGCTCATCCACCTCTTCATCCGTGAACCTGTCTCCCATGGTGGTCAGCAGCTCCCGCAGGTAGTCTTCTTGGATGAACCCTGGAATGAGACATGCAGAGAGAAAGGCAAAAGGGAGGCCGAGCCTCTTAGCTGGGTCTCCAAAAGCAGCAGCACAGACATGCCAACACACAGGCAATTAACCAGGGCAGCAGTGATATATTACTTTTGCATTTGCACAGAGTCCGAAAAATTTCCTTAACTGAATTCTAAAAGAAATTCCTTGAGTTCAAAGGGAAAGGAAGTTAAATGCATTTCATACAGATTTTTGAAGGCAGGGCCTGACCTGCTGTGGTATAATAACACTTACTTCCATCTACTGATCTCCAACGGCTCAAAGTGGAAAAACAAGTTCCTGTCACTGCTAGTCTTCATTATACAAGCAGTTCTCTTAAATTAACTATATTTTTCTTGCTTTAATTAGATATATTTGCACATCCTCTATAAACTAGTTTCCCCTGGGGACTAAATAACCACTGTTTAGTGCTGCACAACACCGTTGCTGAAGGCAGTTTATGTGGATACAGTGAACTCCTGGAAAGTGTCCAGGGATGGAGTTTATAACAGAAGAGACTTTCAGACAGGACTGAGCAAGCTAACTCAGGAGGCAGGAAGAATGTTTATGGTGGAGGGGTAAAGGTGGATAACATTTAAAAAGGTAAAAAAAAAAAAAGAAAGGGAAGGATGTATTATTTATTTTATGCTGAAAGAGCAGAAGATTTTTGAGGAAGTTAACAAAGATATAAAAAGGAGCAGTTTCTAGGTATCTTCTGCTAACTGTATTTCAAGTAATGGGCAGAACCACCAGTTGCCAAATTATTCCAGGAAAACTTAGAGATGAAAAAGGAAACATGCATAACAAAAGGTAGACAGTAGAATGCAGAAACTGTTAAAGGCTGAAATACAACCAGCCATACCTTTAGCAGCACAACAGTTGTTTCATTTGAGAAAGAAATTGGTTATTGAACTTTAGTTGGAGAAATGTTATTAACAGAACAGAAATATTAGTAACAGAACACATGAGACAGAAGCAGGTTCCAAAAAAAGAGTAAGAAAGTAAACTTTGTGGAACAGCTGGAAATCATATGTAGACACCCACATCAACTGATGTAGATTCAATCAGAATGTGATAAAAAAAAGCACCGCTTTGGAAAGAGGGCTGTGTAAGTTAAGCTAACAGAGTTCATTAGAGAGACAAACAGGGAACTGGGGAACCAAAAAGCAGTCAATGAGCATGACAAATTAGCATGGGGGTGGTGTATGCTGGGAGAAGGGAAGAAAAAATGTGTTTCAACATATGCTAATGGAAACAGCACCATATCCCAGTGTAGACCGGCCATTGGCTACTGAATGCAAATGAAGAAGGCTAGCAGCAATCTTCAGAAATGGGGAGAATGTTCAGTAAGCCAGGCCCATCCTAATCAGGTCTGACCTTGGAGTTCTCTCTTGGAAGATGGGTTTAAAGAAGAGGGAAAAGGCAGCCAAAAAGATTAGACTCTCTTTCTGATGTCCTATAGAGAGCAAGCAGTGATGGGAGATGACATAACAATTAGTATTCAAAGAATGCAAAGCCTTTGGTGCTGCAAGTTTTGCCTCAAGGACTTAATTGCTCCTGTCTGAATAGGTAGTTGTTTAAACACTGAACTGGGCTGCCAGACCAGGAATACGCCACAAGTTTTATCAGCAACAAACTGTAAAGCAAACAGGGCTCCTCTCCCTCCCACACAGCTTCAGCGTAGATGGGGAGTAACAAATAAATGAAGCAAAACTTAAGGTTCAGCCTTTTGCAGGCAGCACAAAGCAGATGACAATGCAAGATCAAAGACCAGATTAAAAATACTCCAAATGCAGACAGATCCAACTTTTATACCAATTCCACAGCACTGCACTTGATAGTAATGCTGAAGCAACATATCCAACTAGGGTATATTGCCAGCTAGGTTGGCAATATAGGAAATGTATGTAAAACCTGACAAGTAGGACTACCTTATCCTCAACTATAGGATCTGATTTGTATTACTCTCTTCCAAAAGACCTACACTGATGTAGAGCCAGAAAATCAAGCCCATAACAAACACATGTGTGGAGACCATGAAATGAAGAAAAAAAAAAAAGTAAAAGAGTTCGATATAGCTGTAAATGCTCTTGTACATTTTCAAAAGGAGTAAACTGATCACAAGCCAAATAAGAGGATAAAACTAATAAAGGATTAACATAACATGGGTTCCACAATATGTCACATGCCATTTTGAAGATTTCATTTTTACTATTATGAATCAAAACTCAATAAAACAGCGTAATTATCTCACATGTTTCCTGGTTAAAATTTGAGGGTGGCATAAGACACAAAACAGACTGTAAAACAAACTAGTATCCTCAAATCATTGTAGGGCTAGACTACAACATTTACCACACAAAGCAGAGAGATATTAAAATCAATCTTATCAGTGTATGGGTGCCCAAAATAGTAACTTATTGTTTACATAGACACAGAAGTTTCCGTTCTAAATAACTGGTAACACAACCATTTTCTTTATATTGTAATTCACAGGCTCTTGTTTTGGTGCACACAAAAAAAACCCTTGTAGCACAGTGAGTCAGACGACCTGTGAAGAAAAAATAATTAACCTACTAATAAAACTTCCTTCTCTAGGAGATGGTAAAGAGATTTCCCTTGAGAGGGAGGAAGTCGATTAACATTTGAAAAGGCCTTATCAACAGAAAGCCTGTTTACCTACATCTCAGCAGGAAGGGGATGCTCTTTGAAAAGGCAAAAGGTGCTAAAAATACACAGACTGAAAACAGCTGTTGAAACGGAACGGAAGGATATCCTTCAAAAGGTGCAGAGCATCTATCAACTGGCTAGATTAAAATGTTGTGGTGGACAGCTGTGAGTATGTTGTAGAGGTGCAGTGTCATCTCTAGTACAGAGGCTACATAATTTCAATGTGAGCTAGTACGACAAGTTCACAATATATCAAAGCACTGATACTCTGTAATTCCACAGAATGGCCTCATTCATCCCCAATTACAATACACTTCTCAAGAATGTTAGCCTAGGTGAATAAATACATAAAAGTATAAACTCTAACCTCAAGATCGAAGTCTCATATAGTAAAACTGAGCTCTGTGTTTTACTCTTTCCCTTCATCTAGCTTTTCATGTCAGTCCAATCTGCCCATGTCATTTCTGCCTTCTACACAGCACCTGGTTTTTATCTTTAGACCCCTAAGACTGCAGCCCTTCCTGCAATCTGGAAGCAACTGAGCTGCAGGTGAGGGCATGACATTTGTCCTCAGAGCCATAAAGAACACTTAGCCAGATGAGGACCTGTAAGACTTTATGAAGTCTGGACAGTGTGTCTTGAAATACTAAACACCTGAAGAATTCAAACAGATATTAGACCTACTGCAGAGGGGGGACAAACTCAGTTGTATGACAGATTTCCCATCATTAGCTTTTAATGCCATAAAAAATCATTACTGATTTGAACTCCTCATCTTAGAGCAAATACACCTCTGAGGAACTTTGAGGAACATACCCACTGCCCAGTTAAAGCACTCTTCTTCAAAGCCTCACAGAACAGTCCTACTAGTCCTCAGTACTGACACAGGACAGCCAGACAGATTTTACTATCACACAGTAATTCAGCAGAATATGCCATCTAGGATTTATCATCGCAAATTTAATTTATAAAGACGCAAAAATCAGCATCCTGTTTAGAAACCCAAACAACGCGCATAGAAACCCAGCCATACCCCTGCCAAGCAGCCGACTTGCACCCACGTACCTGTTGCTTCTTCATCAAAGCAAGCAAAAGCATTCCTGATTACATCCTCCGGGTCGGTGCCATTTAACTTCTCACCAAACATGGTGAGAAACATGGTGAAGTTGATGGGGCCCGGAGCCTCATTCATCATGGCATCCAGGTATTCATCTGTTGGATTCTTTCCTACAAATAAAGGGATTCATACTTGGTTTAGCTGAAAACTAAATTACTGAAATAGTAAGGTCAATACAAACTGGGTGTTAAAACAAACGGAGTGTGACAATGAGACACCACACCTCCCATATCCCAAACTCTCAGCATTTTGAATTTTGCAGCACAAATTTGCCTGGCAAGCACAAACAGCAAAGGCACATTACCAAGGGAGGCGAGCATGTCGTGCAAGTCCTCCTTGTCAATGAAGCCATCCCTGTTCTGGTCGATCATGTTGAAGGCCTCCTTGAATTCCTGGATCTGCGACTGATCAAACATCGCAAATACATTGGAAGTGGCGCGCTGAGGGCGCTTCTTGGTGGTCTTTGTCTTTGCCTTTTTGCTAGACATGTTGATTTTTGGACACTAGGGAGAGAAGGAAATACAGTAAACGCAGTTAGATCAGAGTTAGGATTCAAAAAAGAAAAAAGTACTACGGTTTAATGTTAACAGTGCGCCTCTGACGGGCTCTCATTTCCTCTCATCAGAACGTATTTCTTTAGTATTTTCAAGAGGGGAAAAAGAGAAACAGAAAATATGGATAAAGGAAAGACAGACTAGCAAACCAGAAAAAGAGTCATTACTAGAAGACGTAAAGTATTTTAAATTTTAGTCTTGGAAGGCCCCTTACCCCAGCGGCGGCTGCGGGGACCCGGTACGCGGCGGACGCGGAAGGGAGGGAGCGGCGCCGGCTCCTGCGCTTCCTGGAGAAACCATCGCCCCGCCGGGCCGGGGATGGGGAGCAGCGCCGGGACAGGCGGCGGGAGGGCACCGAGACGGCAGCCGGGGGGTTTCCTTAGGGATCGCAGCCCTTCCCGGCGTCCCTGGGCCGCGGCCGGCTGGGCACGGCCCCGCGGCCGCTTCCCCGCGCCCCCCGCCTCGGCCGCGTTGGAGCATCCCGGGGGAAGCGGCCGGCGGCGGCGCTGGGTCCCGGGCGCCGCCTGCAGGGGAGCGACGGGGACAGCCTGTGGGGACAGAGCTGAGGAGGGTTCTGCGGCCGGCCAGAGCTTCCCCGGGGGTTTTCTTTGGTGTACCCTGAGGGTGGAGCGTGGCTCCGTGCTCCTGGAGCCGGCGGCGTGCCCAGGCTCACACGGTGGTGCCGTATCGTGGAGGTGAACGGAGCCTCCGGATCCCGCGGGGATGTGCTGCTCGGATTAGCAGGTGTGAGGTGTTACCCTTACCTGCAGTCCGCCTCGTGTTTCTCTCGAGGGATCCGAAGAATTCCAGATTGCATCCCAAAGTCTTCTAAATGAGTGCTCCCTCGGGAGCGAGGCTTAATGCCCCTCGCAGCCGTAGACTGTAAGGCCGCTTGGAGGGTTTATTTTTCTTATTTTTTATATATTTTCTTAGTGAAAAAGGATGACACTTATTTTTCCATTCATCACTTGATGCAGGATCTCAAATAAATGGAGGTACAAGCTTCTTTTTAGTGTAGAGGGATGGTGTCTGAAATTGTTTCAGAGGCCATTCGGTTTTAGCCCACTTGGACATTTTTTACATTTTCCGAAGGGAATGCTTATTCCCATGTTGCTTGTTGGAGTCCCACATAAATAGTTTGGGCTTCAAGAAAAGTTGTTTAGTGCACAAAAAGGTCCTGAAGTAGTCAGATGGGAAAGCTGCCCTACCAGATCATCATTTTTTGAATCGCCTTCCTACCTGCTGTCGGCTTTGTTGGTGTTCAGTGTGTGTCTTGGAAAACAAGAACTCTTAAGGAGGAAAGGCATTGGCCAGGCACTGGAGTTAGTTGCCCAAGGAGGGTGGTGGAGTTGCCATCTCTGGAAGTGTTCAGCAAGTGTCTGGATGTGGCACTTGGGGATTACAGTGGTGCTGGGTTGATGGTTGGACTAGATGATTGTAAAGTTCTCTTCCAACCTTGATCATTATGTGAAAGGAAAAAATAGACATACTAGCTTTTGCTGAAATTATCAATTATATTTATAAATGTAAGTGAGCTACATTTAGCCGCTGCACCTATTGAAATTAACATGTAATCTCACATGCAATCTAGAAGTTGCAGTCTCAAATTTGGAGGGAGGTAGTTTAATTGCCAAGAGACCAAACTTTCTTTCCTTGTTCTCCTCTCAAATCAGAAGTTATTTCATGAGGGGCTGAGAATTTGGCCTAATTAGCTTATACTATTTCCCCAGTTAATTTTAATATCACTCTTCTAAAGTTTGCCTCAAAGTGCAATAGAAATGAAGACTAAACTTTGCTAAATTGAAAGCCTATTAATGGAAAAAGTTTTGGATAAAAAATTCTCTGCTTACTAGATGAGGCACGTACTTTCAGGATAATTACATGCAAAGTATGAGTGGGCAGAAAAGTGGTAGAAATATCAAGATGTTAAGGGAGTTAATAAAATACTCCATGATAATATTGAACAACCAAACTGTGTGTTGAAATCTAATTATGAAAAGCTATCTGATCTCTTAATTTAAACTTCTTTCATCAGTTACTTTAAATTGAACTACTGCTGCAAACATGCCACTCTGTCTTGTATTGTTTTTCATGCTATTAAAAGGGTGTTACATGATACCTGTCACCGTGTATGTTGTTCTCAGTGTTTAACTTCTGCAGATGTGGGGAGAGGTACAATAATATTACTTGCTCAGTATGAGATCAGTTCTTAATGACAAAATTGCATGTCAGTGTGTGTCTCTCTCTTAAAGCTTGTGTCTCCAATTTGTTGCATCATGGTGGAATGGGAAGCAGTTCCTACAAGCGGACTATTTTCTGTTTGATGTAAATCTAAGTAATGCTTCTAGAAATGGTTTAATTTTACTTGATTACAGCACTCATCATAGCAATAAAGAAATTTAAAGGGAAAAGAAAGATTTGTTTTGCCTTTTTTAATATTCAGAGGATATTTTTTAAATCTCGTTGACATAGACGTTGAAAAGGGAAAAAAGTCAGGATCTTTTTTGTGAGTGTGGTGCTTCCTGAGAGCTGTCATCAAACATTCAGAACAGAAATGAACCTTTCTGAAAAGATGATTTTAAAAAAAAGTATGCTCTTAATTCTTTAATTTTTCTTCTACTTCTTTCCTTCATTACTCCCTTCTTCTTTCTAATTTATGTCAGTCTTGTTTAAGAAAAACTTTTTTAAGTAAAATGAATTAATTGCTCCTATCCGTTCTGTCTAAAATACTCAATTCTTTGAATTGTCAAAAAACCTTCAGAATTATCCATTTCAGACTTAAGCTTTATGGCTGCTACAGACAGTGAGCAATTTACAGTAAATCTTTTCCCTCCTTTCATTTAATTCTTTCCATTAACAGTTGCTCTCAATGATCTTAGGGGTATTTTCCAACTTTTAACAGTTCTATGATTCTATTTCCTCCCCTTTGCAGAGTTACAGTGACAGTGCAAATATTTGTGATTAACTTGGTTGCTTAATGAAGCAGAATCAGTCTGTGTCATATGATGCTTCTTTATGACTCTAACGAATGTTACAGGAATGGCTGTGCTGTCTTGCTGTAAAAATCTGTCTAGACCAGTGTTCCTCAGTTGAAAGAAATGTGGGTACTGGATGTGCAAGACAGGGAGCAAAGTCTTGGCAAAAAAAGTCTTCAGACTGGGGACAGGAAGCCCAGCAATTGCATTTTTCTAGGTTGGAGCACCACTGGGATGGACCTACTGATTTCTTGGATGCCCTCAAGAAATAATAGATGCTATGAGATTTTCCCTACCAGGTCACTGGAGAGTTTTATTGTTTTGGCTTTTTTTACCCAAAACTTGTAATCATACCTTTTTTTTGAAAAAAAACCAAAAAAACCAAAACAAACTAAAACCCTCTTTCTCTATACTTCCTGTTCTTTTAATAGGAGAGAGAGCATACAGGGTGTTTTTAGCCTGTTCTTTAGGGGAGGGCAGCAGCAGTGGCCTTATGCAGGTACTCAGGGAAGAATAAGAATCAGGGATATCATAAGAATGCTATCTTCCCAGAATGCTCTCCCAATATCTACTATGTTTAGTTCATGGAGGGATAAGCTACCCAGAGCCAGATGTGATATTTAGTAACCCACAATGAGCTTCTTTCATGAACTTTCCTGATATGTAATCCTTGACTTGATATAAATTTAGCATCCACAATATGCTTTGCCTGTGTTTTTGGAACCCTTTGCAAGGTTGCTGTTTGTTACACGAAAAACTGCACCTTTCTAACCTTGACTGTACCTATTCCAACGTTTATTCTATGCTCTAGAATTTGTACTGGGAGAAATACTACGACTGAAATGTGTGTCCACTTCTTTTGTGTTACTTTTGCTTCTAGAATGCTCTTGTGTGCTCTTCTATCAGCTGCAGCAGAGAGTCCCACTTAGGTAGTTTTTCTTGTACAGAAGCCATTCCATACCCTTGGTCGTTGTAGAAGTGAGACTGAGGATGTGCATAAGAAACAAAAGGGTCTGAAGAGAGAGACTAGTTGAAAAAGCAGAGGTGGTTTCCACATTAAGAATTAAAATTGTGTCAAAGTTGAGTGGAAGGTTTTGCAGTTAGGAGATTTTTTTTTTCTGAGCATATTATCACTGTTCAACAAATGTTAATTATGGAGATTAAGTATTGCCAGCAGAGTCAAAATTAAGCATATCCATCTAAGTTCTAGGCCTAAACTATCATTTAACAAAAGCATTTTGTTTGTCAGTTGCTTCACCTGGTATTTTGGCTCATCCCCCTACCTTTCTATCCCTTTGTCCCTGATTCTAGCTGGCAACTGTTGTCTCTGTCTAGCTGTACCAAGTGCAGTGCAGTATCACTCAGGGTGACAGTAACTCTTTTTGAGATGCTGAGTGCACCACAAAGTTTTCTGGAATTTCTCCAAAAAGAACTCCAGTGCTGTGATCCAAGGGGAAAATATTTAAGGAGTCCTGAAGGGATTCTGAACATGTGCCTTCACTTGAGTCTCTTGGAGGGCCACAGACTGCAGGTTATTCCCTGTTTTCATTCAATGACCTCATGAATAAAAATGGCTATTGCTTTCCCAGGTGATCCCTGCCACACAGTGAATGCTGAAGCATGAAAAATAAAGGTTCTCAGAGACTGTAGTGGAGCCTATAGAAGAAACACATATTCTTTCTCTATACTGAAAATTAAAAATAGCACAGTTCTGACTTTCTAGTAACTTCCAGTGGACATGGCTGAGGAAGGGGCAAGAACATGAGTTCTCTAGAGCATTGTATGACAATGATAGAGCAGGTCAAAGGATAAAGCACAGATATTTAACAGAATGTAAATAAAATGCAGTCAGTCTATGAAATATAAACAGGAGAAAACAAACTTCAATATATTTATTTAGAACTGCATCTCAGTGACTATATGAATGGGCACTGAAGTGTTTGACAGAGTATGGAGGGACATTACTCAGCAGACATGGTACTCCTTGCATTCCCAGATCCAAAGTCCTTTATACATAAAGAACACAAATTAAAAACCCCAACTAAACGTTGAAAAGTACATCTTTGGGCTGTTGATTTCTGCTGAGTTTTTGTTCCCTGTTCTCTATGATCAAAGTCACTGTTCTGCCTCTTGTGCTGTATGTGCATCCCTTGTTTTTTAGCCTAGCTGGTAAGTTGCAACAATTCTAGCCAAGTCTTTGTGGGGTTTTCAGCTCTTCTTGCACTAGTTTTAATCAGGAGCATTGCCAGACACTGTGATTCCACAAAGTGGAGAACTGAAATGCAAAAATAAGCATTGATAGGTATTCTTTGCAAGGAGTGCTGAAGGCCCCCAATCTTTCAAGCAAATGTAATTAATTCTGCTGAACCTAAGTATGTACATATGTGCTCTTTCCTGGTGTGTTAGAGTTTGTGTCTGTCTGACAATGTGTATGTACAAATATGGAAGAAAATGAAATGTGCTCAACGCTTGGCCATAGGTCTAAAATAGTGTTCTAAAACATACCCAGAAAACAAGCAGCAGCATATTTAGTCAGGTGCTTCACATGAGAAGTAAGCTGTTATCACTTTTCTTATCAGCTGATGCCTCTGCAAGTTTTGTTGGCTGGTGGAGCAATTTCTAAATCAACATACTTCTTATGGGGTGGGCATATCTTGCCACTACCTTTTGGTTAGGGATGGTTAGCTCACAATTAAGGAAGAACTGAAAAGAGGGAAAAATCCCAGTGCCTGTTAGACACAAGGCTAAGTCAAGATTCAAGTAACTCGTGTCTGATGCCAGCTCTATTTTAGCACATACTAAGACAGGTCTTACAAGCCTCAGTTTACACCCACTCACTTGAATATGCTTGGCACAGGCTGGAAATTATTGTGAAATGCTGTCTTTTAACTCGCAAGCACTATTCATAATTAAAAAACAGCCCAAAGCCAAGTTCAATATTTATTGAGGTTGCACTCAGTGATACCCTAAAATAGTCAAAGTGAAGATTAAATAAACCTCACAAAACTAAGCAATTTACAAGAACAGTAAAATGACTAATACGGGTGCCCAAAGGAGCAGATGATGGCAGCAGCGAAGTCAGTCTCGACCTGCCTAATCCTGTAGTATTTGTAACTGCCTTTCAAGCTTTATCAAAGTGCAAGGCTGCTTTACCAAGGGACTGAATCACAGCTGCATGGCAGAAGAGTCTGTATGCAGCAAGCAGTTGGGATTTTCGAGGAGACCAGTTCGATTTCCTTGCTCTCCTGTTGAGTGCTGCTGAGAAACACGTAAACATCTTCCCTCAGATTTATTACATTGATGCAAACTGCCTCACCCCTTAAATCCTTGTGATTAGGCAGGCAGGGCCTATTATGTATGGTCTCTAGGGAATATCACACTTCTGATCTGAAAATATTCCTTGGCAGTGTTTCTACCCATGGGCTGCAGAGAAAATAGGAAAAGCAGCCATGTGCTGCCATATTTTTCTTTTTTTTTTTCTTAAGATGGGACGTTTTCTATCTAGTATATCAGAAGTTTGGGAAAACACTGATCTCTCTGGAGTTGCTGCTCAGAGCACAAAAAGAAAACCAAAACAAAACAAAGCCATGTGGAGGGGTTCCCCTCTCCCCCCACTATTACTTTTCAGTATTTCATGATAACTTAATTTTAAGCTGCATTTTAAGGGGCATTTACTGATTTTTTTTTTTCTTTTGTATTGTTCCTAGTTTCTGCAATACTGCTTCTGAGTTAATGTAGTCATGAATCATTTTTCCAAAGGAGACAGTTAGCTAAAAATGACAGTAGGGTTTTGAAAAATTAAGTAAGAAGCCAAAATAGGAGCATGGGTGCATAAGCAATACCAAGGGAGGATTAACTGCTGATATCTAAAATGTTCCTGACTATACTTTGATTGTTACTCACCCGCTATTTGGATTTACATTGTTGGAGTATTTTTGCATTTGTTGTTGTGTGAACTTCCCCAGGAACATCCCAAATAATAGGTTAGTAACACTTCAGACCAGCAAAGAGCACGAGAAAGACGTGATGACGAGATTCCAGATACTTTGCAGCTTTTGGATGGAACGCAGGTGTCAGGACACAAAGGCATGCTGTCACTGATGCCCTGTGCCAGGATGGGGCCGCTGTGCTGCATGCATTTCTCCAGATACGACAGCGATCCTAGAAACAAGCGATCCAAAGATAGTCCTTAGGTCAGTGCTGAAACGGATCCTCGCTCTGGAGGGTAGGGACAGCACCTCTGTGACATCCCATAGTTGCTGAGCTAGTGTAACAAGCTGCCTTCATGTTGTCAAATGCTTCAGTCATCTGATCACTGTGCCTTAAGGATGGGTTTATTTGCTTAAATAAAGAGCAGAAACAAGTGTAAAATGTGCATTACCTTTATCTCCAGCATGAGAGCGGGGAAGAAAAGGTAGCAGGCAAACATCCCCCGGCAGCACTTGACACATTGTCCTTTTTGGAGGTTTCTTGTGCAGCCTCAGTAGGTCTTTTGGCTTCATTTGACCTCTGCATTTATAGCCTTAGAACAGGGTAAGTGGGTCATATAAAATAAATCACTGCTTTTCAGTAGTGCTTCACGGGGCATTATAGATCACTGTAGATGTAAGACTATTAAATGTGTGCATGAGCCTACGAAAACAGTTTTTCATCATAAGCCATAATCTGGTGTGGAGCTTGGAGACTGTTATTATACAAACCCCAAGGGAGAAAAGATTAGGTTCCAAGATTTTGGCTGCAAAATGCTAAGGCTAAGTCATCAGAATTTTAAGCTGTTCAGTGACCAAAGTTATTTTTGGAAGTGAATTATTGATGACACATCCCCACAGCCCTTTGCACACAACCTCAGCTGTCACATTCCTCCCTGCCTAGCTACAAAACGCATCTGATGCTCTTATATGGTCTCTTGGCTGGGGCTGTTGGCCTTGTAGCCTCTCAGCAGTTAAGGGGTTTCTGCCCACTTGCAGGTTAACTGGTCTCCTACAATGAAAAAAAAAACCAAAACAAAACAACAGGGAAATCGGAATTTGGAAGGTTGTCATTGCACTCACACATCCTTGGATATTCTTTCTCAGTAACACATCTTCCTGAGTAGGTATCTTTTACATCAGTACAATTCTGTCTCACCCTTTACTCAGAGGGAGCATCCAAGACTGAAAAGGAACAAAACATTTACACCCTGAATTTCAGCTGGCTGTTCAGAAAGCAAGAGCAGCAGTATAGAATGTTTTTGAAGTGGACAATTTCCTCTCAAGGAGGATGGATATCTGGTTCTCTTTTACGTAGCTCATATTAAAGATTTTAAAATCACTACTTCCAGCAACAGAAATTCAGCTGGCACACCTGCCGCTTAGTCAGTGTAACATATCTAACATTTACAGAGAAAAAAGGATCAGGAAAAGAGGGGTTTAGGGATCCAGATCCTAACAAAAGTAAACTGCTCTCTGAATCAAAAGGAAAAAATAATCAGTATCTTACATCTGTCCTTCGAGCTTGCATGTATGCACACAGTACTGAATTGCACAGAGGTGACAAAATCAGTCTAAAGAAGTGACACCATGTGTCCTCCAGCCTAATGTTACATAGCAACATTTCAACAAGAGTTTCCTAAATCTTCATCCACACTTGTCTTTGTCACGTGGGCGCTGCTGGTGAAAACTTCCATGCATACTTGTAAACTACTTCCTAGAACCTTGCAGGTGTCACATGGAGAAATAACTCAGCAGCCAGTACTGAAGAACACCAAGATAGGTAAAAAGCAAACCTTCAAAAAAAGGAGCAGCTCTGGCAACCTGAAGAAGTGTAGAACATAATGAGGGTAGTAGAAAAACTGAGGCTATGTTTGTTAGCAGATAAAACACAAAACTGGAAAAAGAATGGTTGAAAACTCAATTTTAATTAAGCCCGTAACTGGAAAAAAATCACCCTGGAATAAAAAATAAAAAAATAGTCCAAGTATGCCAAGTGAGTATACTTTGTCAAGTTATTTACAAAGCTGAAGGCAGAATATCTTCTGGAGTTGCATATAGGACCACAAGCAAGATTAAGTAACCAAGCCTTCATGGTATCACACATGAAATAAGACAAACCCTTACAGGATAAGCTGTCAGAGCCTTTACAGCCCTTTGTGCTATATTCCTACTCCTTGGGGTCTTAATTTGTGTGAGATAGCTGAGGGCAAGCTTTCTGGATAAGAGGTCATTATTTTAATAGATAAATACATAGGCAAAATAAATTCTCCTCCTGCTTTCTAACTTGGAGTAGCCAAGAGAAGGAGGCACAGTTCTGAATGACTGACTGTGCTTGGTTAAAAGCCATCTTACCAATGTAACTGAGGAATATGTATGACAGATTAAAAAGTGAGAGCAACTTCAGCACCTATAGGGTTTTACCAGGTTAATTGTCATAATGACTTGGCTCACATTCTCAAATGAATTAGCTGTAGAAAAATAAAGCTTTATCTAAGTTTTCTGGCCATGTACTGCTGTTAGTTAGTGCCAACACAGATTCCTTTGCACAAGCTTCCTTCAGCAGGAGGGAAAAAATATGCCTAATTCCATCTTACTTAGCAAAGAAGAATGCACACTTTGACATGAAAGTACTGCTAGAAAACCCATCAGTATTAAAAGGAAGCAAAAGCTGGGTATAGTAACTGCTTAAGAATTAGATGTTCTCTGCTGGCCATGAGGCAATTGTAACAGTCCTCCCTAACCATTTCTTTGGTAAACTACTTACACAGTAGTCAGATCCCACTTCAAAAACCTGAGATCAAAGACTTCTGCAGCTACGTTTTCAAAGATGCCAGCAGGTGCTGCTAGGAGCATTTCAGAACCCTGTGACACTGAACAAAACACTATGAAAATGAGTTTTCTAGCTTGACTTGCAACTGCAAGAAAAATACAATGAACACACCTGCATTTGTAAATGCATAATAGAAATGTCATTCTTCACAAAAGATTTTGAGGTATTTTATCTATATAGCAATTTTTATTTCAAAATGGCATTTATTACAAAAATGTAAAAATCCAGCTAAACCAGAAACATTGAGATTATTTTCCTGGACTATCAACTCCAGGGAATGTTTGTCCTGTAGCCTTTTCCTCAAAATATTTTCCCCACTTCCAGTCTGATTACAGGTGCAAAAGTGCCTAAATGGCCTGGAATAGATAAATATATTGAAAAAAGACAAAAAGCTTTGAAGGTAAATGCATGCAACAAGTTCTATCAGGAAGAAACGGTTAAAAATAAACATAAATGTAGAGATAATCGGCAGGTATCCAGGGATTTGCTCAGTCATCCTTGTCTTTTGCTCCATGTTTCAGGATGCGCGTGAATTCGATGTAGTTGAAATTGCCCTTTTTGTCGATGGGGGCCTCTCTGTAAAGCTCATCCACCTCTTCATCCGTGAACCTGTCTCCCATGGTGGTCAGCAGCTCCCGCAGGTAGTCTTCTTGGATGAACCCTGGAGCACAGTTGTAGGAGGACAGGAGTTTTTACATTTATCTGCTAATACATGGGTGATCATTTCTTTCTTTGAGTTCTTTCCCTCAATTAAAGATACCTACAGTCTTTGTCTGCCAAATTAAAACAATGTCATTAAAGCCAAATAAAACTGCCAAATAACTACAAGTATTCAATCAAATTGGGCATTTAGTTTGAAAGGTCCCACTACTTCAAATAAAGACCATTATATGCTTTGCCAGTGGCGGTCCAAAGAATACAAAAAATTATCAGTATTCATATTGGACATCCTTCTCAACAGCAGGGCTACACTCCCAATAGTACCAAGAACCTAACAACTCAGTATTTTGAAAATAACAAAGCAGATCAGTTTACCTTGAGCATTCCTATTCAAAAATCACAAAAAAAAAAAGGCATGGAACTTGACTATTAACATTCAACAAGTGCATGAAACATGGGAAAGTTTACAACATTTCATATTGACCTTATATTGGTGGTAAAACTCAGATTTACCAGACTGGTTGCAAAGAATAAATTTTTGGAATGGTTTATTAAAAAAGCAGGCTTGTATAATTTATGATTGCCTCCATCATCACTCCTGTGAGTTACACAAGAATTTCCTTGCATTCATTTTCTTCTCCTTTTAGTGCAGTTTAACAGAGGGAAGGTGGATAGAAATTGCTGAGAGAAAACAAGTTCTTCATAAAAGCACAGCAGCTTTGAATACAACGATTCCCCCCATAAAAGCGGCCCCAAAGGTGAATTTTAAGTAAGAAATTAATTAAGACCCTGGTTTTCGATCAACATCTTTTATACTTTCTCCGGTCTTGAACAACAGAACAAACTGTCAGAAATTTTAAATTTCTACAGAGACTAAAAAGGCAAATTTAGCACATGAGGATACAGCCATGATTTTCAGTTTGCAGAAATTAAAATTTTCAAAGTTAATAAAATGAACTCTCACTGCTTCTGGGAACACAAGTATTTATTGTTACAGAAGTAACAATAAAAAATTTCAAAAATAAAAATATTTTTAAAATATAAATAACATAAAAGAAGAAGTAATACATGTACACTGTTGCTTCACCCACGTACCTGTTGCTTCTTCATCAAAGCAAGCAAAAGCATTCCTGATTACATCCTCCGGGTCGGTGCCATTTAACTTCTCACCAAACATGGTGAGAAACATGGTGAAGTTGATGGGGCCCGGAGCCTCATTCATCATGGCATCCAGGTATTCATCTGTTGGATTCTTTCCTACAAATAAAGGGATTCATACTTGGTTTAGCTGAAAACTAAATTACTGAAATAGTAAGGTCAATACAAACTGGGTGTTAAAACAAACGGAGTGTGACAATGAGACACCACACCTCCCATATCCCAAACTCTCAGCATTTTGAATTTTGCAGCACAAATTTGCCTGGCAAGCACAAACAGCAAAGGCACATTACCAAGGGAGGCGAGCATGTCGTGCAAGTCCTCCTTGTCAATGAAGCCATCCCTGTTCTGGTCGATCATGTTGAAGGCCTCCTTGAATTCCTGGATCTGCGACTGATCAAACATCGCAAATACATTGGAAGTGGCGCGCTGAGGGCGCTTCTTGGTGGTCTTTGTCTTTGCCCTTTTGCTAGACATGGTGGCTGTTGGTTCTAAGGAGACAGAAACATATCCAAGATTTAGCCTTATCAAATCACACTGCAAGTGTATGGGTAGTATGGGTAGTTTCATGTTATTGGCATATACCCCAAAGTACACATTTATTTCCATATCTCCTGCTCCATTTTCTTTCAGACTTCACTTCCTATTAAACCATAAAGCCTTGGAGGATTCAGGGACCAGCACTGCAGGCCAATAGCAGGCTACATCAAAAAACCCAAATCAAATCATAGCTCTTGAAATTAAAACTCACACAGTACTTGTATTGCTGATTCAATACTCCACCTGCATCTTCCACAAATTAAGATGACTACATATTAGGGAATTGGGAGGCACTGCTGACATTGAAGGATATGTGCTGTTAAACTATCACAGTAGTTAAATAGATCAGACAGTATGCTAAACTAACATTTTGAAGGGGAAAAAATGTATTTTAGGCTCTGAATAGCATTTTGTTAGACTACCTGCTGTTAAGAGAGAGAGAGCACCAACTTAGTTCAAAAGCTCTACAGTGCTGTTCCCTTACACAGTGCAGCTACTACACAACACATGCAAATGTCAGCATACTCTTTTTAAAATTAAAGGCATAATAGCTACAAAAATGTGGAGACCATTTATTTTAAACTACCAATCCTTAGAAATATTTATATATTTTTATAAATTTTCAAGTATCACAGGTATACTAATGTCATTGCTTCCCTTGAAGCTGTCAAATGAAGAAATAAATGGTAGATTATTATATATTATAACACTATATTCAGGGTAGAAATGAAGCTTTTAAATTAACTATATCTCTTTATCTGGGAAGATACATGTAGTGTTCCAATTAAATGTATGACGGCACAAACTCAAAAAGCTGAGTCATTCACTGAAAGGCAAACACAAAGCCCCCAAGACTGCTTTTGGATCAGAAGTTAGACCCTTTTTAATGTTGTTTCCAAAAGTCTCATAATCTCTGCTTGCATTATCTAAAACTAAAGTGTAATTCATACTGCCATAATCCTTCATAATACTCAAATGAAGTGCTATGCAAATGAGATTCCTTCCATCCTTGACTCTGAATTTTACAGAAAGCACCTATAGCAATTGTTTGCTGAAAGAAGAAATATTTAAGCTTATATTCTGAAATTTACACTAAGTATTAATTTTATAACTTAGAAACAAATTATCTGGTCAGAAATGCAATGCTAATCAGAGTCGTAGCACAGTTCTAACTCTTTCTGAGATAGTTTGCTCAAAGACAGAATATTTTCTGTTAGACTCCTGAAAAACAAGACTGAAGTCACTAACTGGGATTCATCCTTAAAAAAAAAAAAAGGGAGTAAAATTACGCAAAGTAACTCCCTTATACAAGCAACCCAATATGCAGGCAAAAAGCAGTTATTTTTTTGGGTTTTTTTAACTAAAAGGAAAGACATTTTACCTTGCTTTGTATTAGATACCTGACAGGGTGTACCAAGCATCTGGATCATAAAAGGAAATTCCATGGTTACGTCCTTCTCAGTCTGTCCACACAGACAGCTACTGATTTCCCCTGCTAATTCCACACTTTTAAATCCTACGTGCATCTACAACGTTCTTCTGACGTACAAAACAAACCATTATGTCCCGAACTAAAAATAGCCCGTGAAATGCAACTGCGCATCGCTCAACAACGCAGACGTTCTCTTCATTGCACTCACTAACCACGAGCTAACCGAGATGTCTGGCCTCCACAACACTGCAACAAATAAATGTGAACTCCTGACTTAGAGATATTTATGTAGACAGCTGACAACAAAGGTAGTTTGCTTTCAAGCTGCAGCCAAGGGTTGTGCATAACTTTGGTGGTTTTCTTACTGCTGTAAAAACCCTCAGGCAAGCTCTCATTTAACTCTGGATTATTGATTAGAAGTTCCAAAACTACTCAAAATAGAACCAAACGCTATCTTCTAATAACTCCTCTCTGAAATAATGCAATTTTCAGGATACGGCTCATTCAATATAAACAAAAAAAGTTTACTCTGCACATGCTGATACTGACCAAATTGATTTTTGCCTTTTTACTTCTATATATCTCCATATTCTTTACGTATATATTTGCAGCTCTGTATTCTTAGCTAGCATTTTACCTACTCTATTAGAAAGACAAAATACATTCCCTAGAATCTCCTAGGCCTGGGGATCCAAGGTTAGATTCTTTGGGAATCCAGATCAAAACGGCTTCCCAACTTTTTCATAAACAAAGTTTAGTTCCTATCTTAAGGTGAAGGGGTTCAGAAAAGGGTAGAACCAGGGGGGAATTACCTCATCACCTATGTCTCTAATTGGAGATTCTTGTCAGTTATGCTAATTTGCTGAAGACATAAAATTGTATGCATTTGTTACAGTATGCATCTTCAGCACTTTTTTAATCCAGCATGTTGTGCACCATAAGGATCCTTTTAAAGGTAATCCCTTTTTATCACCTGTGTCTGGCTTGTAATTTTAGGATCAGTGAAAAGGCAACAGTGCTGCAAAGACAGTGCTCTCAGCAAGTTACTACCTGTAATTCCCTCACCTACAATTCAATCCTAAGCAAGAGGAGATAACAAAAGCAGACAGTCAGCACATTCTTTTTAATTCTGTTGAGAAGACGACGTATCAGAGTACATTTTACTAGAAAAAATATAAGAACTGCCAATGCTTGCATTCTCTAAGTTTCTCTGAACCAGGCTTGAGAACTCCTTCAGACCAAAAGAGCTGTCAGCCTAGCTACAGAGAAACATCAGATCTCACAGGACTGCAGTGCCCTTCAGCACAGGTTTGGTGCAGCTATGCCTGAAACACTGGACTCAGCTCCAGGAATCTCTGTGAGAAAGAGGGTGGTACATTTTGGAATATGTTCAGAAAACCAAAGTTATCAATCCAGTTAGCCAAAGAGATCAATTTATGATTTAAAAGTTCCAAAACTGTTTGCACTTCGTGTTATCCAACAAGAACACCCACACCTAATCAAATGCTTTTGTAACTGAAATAGGGTTAGTATAGGCTGCAAGTAGAATTTCAGTAGATAAAAAGTGGGAATACTTCACATTAGATAGTGCAAGTCATGGCATGCAGGTTTAGTCCCTGTTGTTTAACACTATGCTGCACTGAATGGTCTGGGTCCTGTTCTGGAAGCTGTCCAAGAAACTTCACATGTAAAACCTTACCTACCTGTGAGACACATGATAAGGTATTTCTGAAAATGTCACTTTTCTTTAGGAAGATTTTCACATATTAAAAAAATAATAAATAGGTAGTAGCAGCACTGTGCTGCTCTGTGCTGCCCGTATTGTCATTTGTTAAGTCACAGTGGGTATCAGACCACAGAAACACAGTCATCTTGTGGTCCCTTCCTCTGGGAAAGTGATAAACCCTTGGAGAAAAAAAACCCAAGCAACTAAAAATTCTGAGCCAAGCAATAAGCTGTGAAAATTTACAGTCCACTAACTGTGGCGCAAGCTGGACCTGTTCAGAGGCAGTGATCAAAAGTTATACTTTAGAAAATACTCCCGTGTTTCAAAACTGTTTATATTGTAATAATTGAAAAATCTATCACTGAAAAAAGCAAACTACCACACAGTAAATTCCCAAACGCATAGCCAAGAAAGTCTCTACATGAACTTAGAACATCAAACTCAAAAGTCAACCTTAAAGCTAAATCCCAAATTCTGTCCATGTACTCAATTAGAGCATCACATACAGTCACACATCCACCACAATCTGGGTGGCAACAGGAAGAGATAAGAGCAAGGTGCTGTCCAGCAGATCTGCGTCAAGGCTCAATAAAGAACAGATTACACTTTATAAAAGCAAGCTAGCAAAAACCAAACCCTACACTGTCCCACCCAGTCTTAAAAGCTACTTTAACACACTCATCACTAGTAAATTTCCTAAAACCCTTGTACAGGATTCACACTTGCCTCAAAATCCAGCGCCAGTGAGTCAACACAGTCTGTCTGCAGAAGAGAAAATAAGGCTCAGAAGTGACCTTATGCTCCCTCCAACCACCTGAAAGTAGAGTGTAGCCAAATGGGGATCGGCCTCTTCTCCCAGTCAACAAGCAACAGGATGAGACGACAGACTGAAGCTGTACCAGGTTTAGGTTGGCCATTAGGAAGAACTTCTTCACAGAATGGGTGATTAGACAATGGAATGGGCTGCCCAGGGAGGTGGTGGAGTCACCGTCCCTGGAGGTGTTTAAGTGAAGACCGGGCGTGGCACTCAGTGCCATGGTCTAGCTCCCGTGGTGGTCGGTCACAGGTTGACAGGTTGGACTCGATCATCTCGAAGGTCTTTTCTAACCTAATTGATTCTGGAGTTCTGAAAGTCGGGGAACCACTGCACGCAGTCCCCTGTGCGGCTATGGTTACTCCAAATGGAGAGCAGGAAGCGACAGACCCAGTCCCACTACCTCACCTCTTCCGACCGCAGCAGCTCCCAGCCCTGCCCCTCCCATGCTCTGACAAAGACGAGGAAACACCCGCAGGGGCTCGATGTGGCCGGGAGGCTGCCGAGCCACTCCGTCACGGAGACAAACAGTATCTTTTAACACCGGTTTCCTGAAATGATGCTCAGGGAGCTCGTCCCCGTGGGCACCGTCCCCGTGGCATCAGGCCCTGCCCGGCTCACAGAGCAGGGTCGCGGGGCCCGGAGCCGGGGTCTCCCCCAGCTCCAGCCCGCAGGGCGGATCCCCATCAAGAGCAGCAGCACCGAGCCGAGGCCCGAGGGGAGCTGCGTCCGCGGCGGGCGACGCCGCAAGCGACCCCGGCTCCGCAAGCGACCCCCGGCCCGGCATCGCCCCACCCTCACCGGCCGCCTGCCCCGCGGGCAGCGGGCAGAGCCCCCCGACTCACCTGGCGGCGGGAGACGGCACCGGCGGGGAGCGGCTGGAGCGACACTTCCGGAGAGCGGAGCGGCCGCCGCCCCGCCGGGCAGGAAGGAAGCCGTGGGCGAGACCATCCGCGCAGGAGGGGGAGGTGGCGCCTTGGCCCATCGCTTCGGCGGTTAGGTGACACGAGCCGCGTCTGGGATAGGACCTGGAGCGGCCCGCGTGTTTCGCGTTCTTTTCCTGGAGTCTCTGCCTTCCTTGAAGGAGAAGGCCAGAACCACGAGCTCAGCCCCTCCACCCTGTGTGCGTGTCCTCCCCCCTCCCCCGGCGACGCGTTGGTGCAGCGCGGTGTGGTCACCGCATTCCAAGGGCGAGGGGCGGAGGGAGTCGCGCGCCTGCCCTTGTAAGGCAACGGCGGGAGTTTCCTGCTCGCGCCGGTGGGCGGGGCCTCTCCCTCTCGCCCCGCCCCTCCCGCTCCGGCCCGGGGCGGGGCTGCGCGGCCCTGCCGCCCGCCAGCGCTGCTCCGGCCTCCTGCTCCGCCGGCCCCAGGGGCTCCGCCGGAACAACCGTGCCCTTCTCGGCTGGTTGTGACTGTGCGCGGGGGAGCCGGTAACACGGAGCCGCAGGATGGGTCAGGTTGGGAGGGACCGCAGTGGGTCATCCTCTGCAGTGGTGCAGCCTCTCCGCTCAAGCATATGGCACACGATTGCATCCAGACGGTGATGTCCTCCATCCAGTGAGGGAGACTCCAGACCCTGTCTGGCTATGGTCATCCACACAGTAAAGAAGTTCTTCCTCATATTCAGTGACACTTCCTGTACATCTTACTGCTTGGCACCACCGAGAAGAGCCTGGCTCCATCCTCTTAACCCTCTCTTCAAATACTTATATTTAAAAGGTCCCCTCTCAATCATCTCTCCTCGAGGCTGAACAGGCCCAGCTGCCTCAGCCTTTTGTCTAAGAGGAATGCTCTAGTCGTTTGATCGACTTTGCAGCTCTAAACAGCCCAACAGGTGGTATGGCACTGTCCTGCATGCTCAGCAGGTGCTAGTGTGTCTGGAAGATTCACAGATGATCACAGAACATCCTGACTTGGAAGGGACCTGCAGGGGTCATGAAAGTCCAGCTCCTGGCCCTGCACAGGATACCCCAAGGATCGCACCTTGTGCCTGACAGCATTATCCAAACACTCCTTGAACTCTGTCAGGCTGGTGCTGTGACCGCTTCCCTGGGGAACCTGTTCCAGTTCCCAACCATCCTCTGGAAGAAGAACCTTTTCCTAGTATTTAATACTGGTTTTAAGCTGAGATGAAGAGGAGTATCCTTTTCATCCAAGAAACATCATCCAAAAAATGGTGACCACAGCTCAAAGAAACAAACAGCATCATTTAGTAAATATCACAACCGCTGCCTATGTGGCCTAATTTAAAACTTTGCATGTAGTTCTGCTTACTTGATTTTTACAGAGTTTGCAACTGTATATATAAAGTCACATAGTCTGTGAAAGCAGTAAGAGATTACACATATTTCTGATTTTTTTGAGGGAAATAACTGAGTGTCCAGGAGGTGTGCACCCTCCCATGGGCTCCCTTGGCAGAGAGCACAGCTCTGGGGGAGCACCTCCTCTGCTCAGTACCTGCTATAAAAGAAGTAAGAGTAAAGAGTAAAAGAAGCCCCTTGCAGTTTTCCCCATCCCTGCTACTGCTGGCAGTATTTTTACCTATAGGGAATTGTGGTGGTTGCTGTCACATCTCTCACCTTTCCCTGGGTACTGGTAGGATGCTGCAGGCTGCCTACTTGGGATGAGTCTGTTGTGTGATAACAGGCAGCTCCTGACCCTGAACCTGTGAGTTTCTGTTGCAGAGTAGCTCCAACATGGATGCTGAGACAGGCTTTCCTCTCATGATCCAGAAATGGGTCACTCCTCCAGCTGCATACAAAACCCATGCATGCTCTGCATAATTTTTTCCATCTTTGTTTCTTACGTTTCTTACGAGTCCATGGCTTCCACAGCTGGAGTCAGTGGTGAAATCAATGCATTATTTATCCAAGTTAGCCTTGATATGAGCAGAAATCAGAATATTTATTTATTTAAAAGTATTTTTTATCCAACAATTAAATAAATAATACAATGACAATGTTTTTCTAATGTTTTCCTTCAGAAATCAGTACAGTACTAACTCAATGTTCATTTTTATGACGTATATTAAAATAATATTTTGGCTTATGTGAAATTGGAAAAATGGAAATAACAAGCAAAGCCTAAAATGTCAGTAAAGAATATGTAGGAAGACCTGTCAGAATAATCCTTCATACTTGGGATCTGTGTCTGGAAAGTCCTGGATATGAGCAGCTGTCGGGTTTAATATTTAACATAATGAGTAATACTTAATATATTGACTAACCACAGAGGACTTTGGCCTGCACTCTAAATCACCATAGTTGATTAACCTTTTACAATTTTTTTTTCTGAATAATTTCTTAGTGGGAAAGGGTGAGCAAGCTTTTATTTTGAGAAGTAGGGAGAAACTGACTCAGTAGATTTCAGGAATCTTTAAGAAATACAGAAATAATATTGGCTCATGAAGAGAAGTCCTGTTTCCACAAAAAGATAATTAAGCAGTTCCAAAAAATTACAGGATTCATTTGTTGCATTCTTCTCATTAAACCTCCTTCTACTGTATAAAAGTGCCATGAGTCTACTTTACAGATAGTGAAACTGAAACACAAGTGAGCTAGACCACCATAAATGCTAAAGATGAGGTTTGGGAATGTAAAGGTACTGTCAATAAGTTAGGTCGTTTTGGAGTCTGCTTCCAACAGGATTTGGAAGTTTTGTACTGTGAGTTTCCATTATTTGCACACCTAAGTAATTTTAGAATCTGCCTTAAAGTGGCTTACCTGCTTCTTCCTCAGAGGCCAGAGGTCCCTAAAGAAAGAAGTATTTCAAGGCTGCTTTTAAACTCAGTCTTGACTATATCCAGACTTAGGCTAATTGTTCTGGGTTGATGACTCCTTTGTTTTTGTGGGTAGTCTCACTGCAATAAATACAGTATTAATGGAGCCACCAGGCTCCTCTCTTGCCTGGCAGGAATTCTGCCCAGCTCTGTGGTGGTATGTCTGGAGAAGGATCAGCTGTCTCAGGTGCTCCTGGCCTCTGCCATCTCTGCATTTTGCATCTTCCATGTCTTTTCATGCTCTGTCATTATTAGGCTCTCCACTGCTGTGTTCTATACACTGCTTAGGAACTCAACACCTTACTCTGCATGTGGGTTGTTATTTCCCACATACATCGAATACAATTTCCCTCCATGGAAATGACAATAAAGTAATTCAGGCTGGCAGGAGAAGCCTAAAGTAAATAGATCAATTTACCAAGAAGAGTCTGCAGCCGCCAAAATCCTGGCTATGTGGGTATAAAGAGCCATGATGTCGCATCTCTTCTTTAGTGTGTCTCCTCTTTGAGGATGCACTTTACTTGGAGAAGGATCCTTTGGTGAACTGCATTCTTGTACAAATCCCCATACACACAGTGGGACCTAGGGTATTCAAAGAATAAAAGCAAAGCACCATACTCATATAAATTATTTACCTACTCTAACCATAAGTCATATTTAGGAATTCGTCTAATGCCTTCCAAATGATTTGTTTTTGCAAGAAGTGAAATTATTACCAAAATAATTAAACAGTGTAACTCCAGCTCATTCTGGCTGGGGAAAGGAGGAGCCACATCATGGGTCTGGTGGTGCCGTTCTTAAGGCATTCATTCCTAGGGTGGGAATTTGTCCCTGTGATGTGCCTATGTGCCTGCAAGAAGCCAGGGGTGCTGTTACTTGCACCGCAAGCCGCCTGCTTACAGGTTCTGGGGAGACAGCATGATTCCCTCACCTCGATTTCGGATTCCCACCGTGACCTGGACACGCCTGTGTCGCTGCACAGCGCTGGGAGCCGGGGTTCGGGGTTCGTGAGCCGGGAGCCGGTCCCGTACCGCCTGTCACCAGCAAGGGGAGCTCGGCATTTGGGTAGGAGCCGGGAGACACCGCCGCAGGAGAGGGGGCACGCTGTCAAATGGCATCAGATCGCTGCGGGGCTGAGTCCTGCTCTGGGCTGCGGAAGGGAGGGGAAAGACCCCACAGTGCTGAGTGCTCTGCGGTGACATTTCTGAGCTCCGCAAATAGTAGAATAGAATTACTGAATTATAGGATGATATGGTTTGGAAGGCACCTTTAAAGTTAATAGTCTAGTTCTTGGCTCCTGCCATGTGCAGGGACACCTCCTACTAGATCAGGTTGCTCAAACCCGTGTCCAGCCTGGCCTTGAACACTTGCAGGGATGGGGCACCCACAAATTCTCTGGGCAGCCTGTTCTGGTGCCTCACCACCCCTACAGGAAAGAATTTCTTCCTAACATTATCTTTTTTTCCTTCCTGATATTATCTTTGGTTTTTTGTTTTTTTTTCTTCCTAATATTATCTCTTATCTTCCTATTATCTGCCCTCTTTCAGTTTGAAGCCATCTCCCCTTTTCCTATCACCACATGGCCATGCAAAAAGTTCCTCTCCAGCTCCTTCTTCCCCCTCTAGGAACTGGAAGGCTGCTATAAGTTGTCCTCAGAGCCTTCTCCAGGCTGAACAAAGGGGAGGTCTGCAGTCCTCAGATCACTTTTGAGGGCCTCTGGATCTACACCAGAGCATGTCCTTGGCTTTCCTGTGCTGAGGGCCATAGAGCATTGCCAGTAGCAAGCCTGCCTACCTCTACCAAGGGAAATTGCTTGGTATTTTACAAAGTGAGGGCCTGCTTTGTTATAGCTGCCCCTCTTTGTTCTGCTTCACTGCTGTTAATTGCTTTTTCCCAGTCATTGGAAACTTTAGAGAAGTACCCCCAAGCTCTGGTTGCTTCAGAAGCTTTCCTGTGAGCTGGGTATATCACAGACGTTAAAACTTTATGAAACCTGACTTTGCAGTTTCACATGTGATGAAACCCTGAGCAGTCTCTCTGGTTTCTGTACAGGCTGGGAATCAGTGTGTTCATTTTATGGAAAGCTCAAATATTATTTTTCTAGGATGGAAAGCATTTTGTTCCAATCACAGCTACAAATGCAATAATAGTGATCAACAACACCTATAGCAAATATGTTTTCCATTTGTACAACAAAATTAATCTCCTTGTTTGCAGCAGAGAAACATTCTGTGTGTGATGAGCCAGAGCTAACCTACTACTTGAGTGACATTTGAAAATCTTCTGCTGGATCTAGACTGAATTTAGAAGGAATTTTTGAATAAATATTAATTAAATCAAATATACAAGTGCTTGGAAGGTATATGAAAACAAATATTCTAAAGTAGGTCAAGAGCTAAAAAAGAAAATCAGATTTGGAATGAGTTTCCTTCAGACCTGGAAGGCAGTGGAGAACTCATAGTTTATGAGCTCTTTTTGGGGAGAATTGATGAAATGAGCTCAGGATAGCAGTGGAAAAACAAACGAATCACAATGGAAAAATGAGTTAATTAACACAGGAAATTAAACTGAGCTTCACAAAGCTCTGATACACCTTCCTTCTCTAGCCATGCTTCCTGGTTCAAGTATGCCTGGATATCCCTTAGGAACATGTTCATTTTTATGTTAATGTTTAGAACATTGCTTCTTTGCTCCTTTGTGTAGCAAAGGAAAAGTAAATGAGGACTGTAAAAATCAGTGAAAAGCATAAATTCTTTTAAAATCAAGTGTTTGGAATTTTTCCTATTCATATACCTCTCCCATTATATGAATATTATCTAACTGCTTTGCATGCACCCAGTACTCCTCTGACTCCCTTTTGCCATCTATGGAAGGATTTATGACTTTATTCTGTTGATGAGCTGGGAAGACATCTCAAAAATCTTTGTTTAGAGAGAAAGATTTAGTGCTTTTTAAAATGAAATCTCAGTTTTAAAAGAAAAGTATTAACACTCTGGGCATTTTACACATTGAAGCAGCCTTGAGACCAGAAACCAGATGGTAATGTGAAATGGCATGTGTAACTTGACTCAACTTCTTATGTGGGGATAAGGGGGAGCAAAATCATTTTACAAATGCTCCATACAAAACTGTAATCTGACACACAGCTTTGTGATAATAATGAAAAGTAGCTGATTGCAAATGATAGGGGAAATTAAAAAAAAAAACAAGATATTTTTCAGTCTCTCTAGATACTCCCATTTTAAAGGTAGGCTCCTTGTGTCTTATATCAGAATAGCTGCTGACAGATTGTGCTCCCCTGTGGCTGCACCCCAGAAAGGCTTCCTTGGGATATCTGATAGATGTAATAAAATCCCTTTTTTCCCATTTTCCTCCCCTTGTAACAGTATCAAGGAAGGAAAAGGGCAAGCTCTCACTTTTCTGACTGGAATTTCTGAAGCCCTTGTCCAGCCTTCTCCCACCAGATCCTGCTTGTCCAACCCTCCCTGCTTTCTCTGGAATTGCTGCAGGGGAGAACACAGGATCCTGGCATCCTTGCTGCAGGTTTGGTTTCCCATGCTCCTGCACCCTCCTGGAAGGTTACCCCCTTTGCTAGGACAGAAAGCCCATGAACAGGGCCAGATGCTGCTCACTTGAGCTTTTCCAGCAGCCAGGCTTCTTCCTCTCTTCGTGAGCAACCTGACAGCAAAAGAAAACCCTAACTGCTCCACCAGGAATTTCTGGAGCTGATCAGCAGCTGTTTTTAAGCCTCTAGCAGTCATTATGCAGCTGCACTTGGTCATGAGTCCCTGCTGGCATGAGCAGAAGGAAGGGACAGATTCCCTCTATTTACCCTGCCAGCTAGTGTAACAGCCTCTGGAGAACTCTAATGAAACAGTAAGAATTTACAGATGAGTAAGCAGGAAATCAGCCCTTCTTCAGGAAACCAGTAATACATTTTTCAGGATTGTATTCAAGCATGCTCCCAGATGCTGGCCAAGGATTCAGCTATCTGTGCACCATGGGTGTTGGAGCAGCACACACCCTTCCCCTCCAAAACCTGAAACACTGGACTTTTTCATTCATAGGAAATGTCAAGTACTGTGGTGCACTTAATAAGGTAACATTATTTTGTACAAGCAAAATGAGAGAATTCAGATATCAGCTGAAAAAATTTCTCTAGTGTATTTTATTTATTTATGACATTTCAGACTTGCAGAAGTAATGACAAATACATGTGTTAAAAGTTTCAAGGTGTCTTTGGCAGGTTTGATGAAAATTGTTTCTCCATGTATGTAAAAAAGTACAATAAAATACTAGTAAAATCTTAAAAAAATATATGTTTCTGGTCCCAGTTTATTGCCATTTCCCCCTGATGTGGAAATCACAAGGCTTTTTCACAAAATCCCATTGGAATCTGGAGCTCTCAAGAAGTTTAGCCTCCTCAAACAAAGTATCCTAAAACTTTAATACATAAAATGACAGAATCTGGAAATATGCTTCAACTATCCAATTTCATCTCTCCCAGGTAGCTGACTTTAATTTTCTTTGGGCTTTGGCCAGAGGAAAAGTGATGAGGAAAAGTGATGCTTAAATAAATAGATTTTTTGCAACAGAAGTGAGGCTAAACTTCAAAAAACTGCCAGGAGGTGATAAATGGACATCAGATGATCTCCATCTGGACCACCTCATAGAAAATAAGTCCCATCTAGTAAACAAATTCTTCCCCTATGTTTTTGCATGTGGCTATAAATAGTAAACAAAGATATGCCTCGTATATTTTGCTATGGACACTTAGTCCTTGGGTTAGTATCAGCTTTTTGAGACAGTGAATCACATGAACTCCAGGCTCCACATGCTTTTAACTTTATCTAATAACTCTGAACGTTGTGGGTCCATATCTCTGTTCTAATTATTCCTACGAAGATTATGCTGTTATCTATAGGAATGTTTTTAATCCAAAGTGTGTGTATCTGTAGAGATGATAGTTCTAGAGGCTATCTCCCTGGCACTGTTTTTCTCTTGGTGAAGGTTAAGAATCATATTCTTTGGGGTTAGCAGTGTCATGGGCTGTGCAGAGCAGCACCTCTTGTGATAAAGAGATTGTACTGCCATTATGCTAGCAGGCATTTTAGGATCATGTGCTGTGTGTGCCTACCCCTAAGGAGTGCAGACCTCTGTGTGCAGCTTTCTGAATAACTCATCTAGTCCAGTTCAACACACAGAGGATGGATGGTGGAGGAACCATGGCTACAAGCAGCTCAGAAGCAGAAAATTCCTCTGCAAAGGAGACTTTTCTGCTCCACTGTCAGCTTGCTACTAGCAACAGTGAGATCACCTAGTAAGAACACATGTTGGCGAGGGTTTTTATAATACATTTTTCAGAACAATTTAAAGAGTCATAGAAAGGTAAAACTCAAGATGCTGGTATCACTGCATCTTCCTGAACTGGATCAGCTAATGTTAATCACAGGATTATTTGTGTTTTAGGACACTAGAACCAAAGACATTCTGTGTCAAGTGTGGAATTATTAATGCTGGACCCCAGGCAGGTGTCAAGTGGCTGCTACCTTTACAAGCTGAGCAGAAGAAACCCGAGCAAAGCTTGAGAGCTCTAGTTCTCCAGTTATTGCAGAGAATTAGGGTGCAACATCTTCCTTGGCCAGCAAAGTCAATACTGGCACTTCATAGGGGTGGTACCTGCTCTACTGAGCAAACTCTGAGAGAAACCATTTTCAAAATTAGACATAGGCATGCTGCAGCAAAATTATCATGACTGAAAAACCTTAAATACCAAATAATTTTCCAATGTGCTTTGGAAACAGATCTGTATTCATTGTACTACAGGGAAAGTAGGAGCCAATTACAAAAGAAAATACAAAGGCAATTATGCAGCAGGATTTTAATGTCAGGAAATTTGACTCAGATGACTGGAGTCTGAAACACATTTCCAGAACTATATTCTCTGGTCATTCTTGCACATATTTGGTTCTTACATTGTATGCCCTTGTTGCTGCACCAACATGGGCAAACTGAAAAACCAGGGATCGCGGAGTATAACCCCTCCTGTGCCCAGATTGGTGCCAGTGCCAGACCATTCCTTGAGACTATTCAGATTTCTCAGCCCTCCATCTGCTTGCCCAAGTTGGAACAATCATGAATGAACCTTTAGCTTCCCGTGGACTTTAAGTCCACAATAATTAAAAGATAACTGTTAATTAAGTGTATGTGTAGCTCACCCAGTGATTGCAGTTCCTAAACACCCTGAGTACTACATCTGGAGCAGTAACACCCTGATATGCAGGTCTTTTTTCCTTGAATTATTTTGGGATTCTCAAGATATGTTTTTCCTAGGCAATTGCTTTTCCTAAGTAAAATTATTTGAATTGCAAAATCTATTTGTTATTACAAGCTTGTGTTAAGAACTTGTGCTGAGAAGGGATTGAAACGAGAGAGCTTTGTGAATTGTACAGCTGGTTTCAGCTCATTACTTTAAAATTATTTTCAGTGAAATAATATTATGCTTGTATATGACACCTAGAAAGAAAAGCTAAAAACAAATAAAACATTAGCATGTTTGCTAGAGATTGTGAATATCAATATTGCTTTCAGCAGTTTTCACTGATCTGTGCAAATAACCATGTGGTTGATTAGGCAGTCTGAGCTTGCAATCAGAATACTGAACTATGATCCATTAGTTGTACATATAATTCAGAGATGCAATGCTCTGAAAATTAATGTTCTTCAGGAATTTGAGTGAACAGATAGAATTTTTAAAAAGCCTGTTTTTGCAACAGCTCCACATTTTCACAGTGTGCAATATCTGTCCAGCTCAGTGCTTTCAGTGTTGAATAAGGCAAATACAGCTTGCCTGTCTCTAATATTGATGAGTGTTATCAGTGACTTTTCCTTGTCACTGCCCAGTGTGAAGAAGCTCATCTTCTTTCTTGTGGGGCATTAAACTTCTGAAACCTCTTCAGTGTCATATGAAGCTCTTTCAGAACCTTTGGAAAGATAATTTCCTTCTTCTCAGGCCCACATCCTTTATCTGGACATGTAGCTAAAGACTTAACCATGGTTCTGGACATCATATTTGTGATCATATCAAATGTTTGTAACTCTGTGAGCCCTCATGTCATTCTAGCAGTGATGAAGCTCGAACCCTTCCATGAGATATGTCCAGAGATCATCCAGATGTCAAGATTTGCCTTAGGAAAAGCCTCCTCCTTGGTGACAGCACACAACTGACTGTGGGAAAACCTGTTCTCCTCAGCAGTTTTCACCAGCTGCATTCCTTCAATGCTGCCAGCCCATTGACTTGAGCTCTTTCCCTATTTTCCAGGGCAAGGCAAAGTTTGAAAAGCAGGACATAGGGACATAAGAATGGGAGATGGAAAATTAAGCAAGTAGATTGCAATGTCAAAATGCCCTTTAAATCTTTAGAGCCTGTCACTGCCAAGAATCAGCCCTTGAATTGAAGGAAAGCTTTGCAAACCACAGTTAGACACTGGACATTTCTGCAACGGAGCAAAATAGTTTTGCTTTGTGTCATTGATAAACTACTGGCTCCAGAGCTGGGTTTGATTTAACAGTTCTGAAACAGTAAAGAGAATAGTAAAATACAGCTGAAACTGCACTGCTTAAACTTCAGAGATTTTTAAAACAAATCTGTCATCAGACCTCCAAATGGTCTGTTGTTACTCTTCCACAACTTTCAGAGTGCTGACAGACAACCTGTGGACACTGGAGTATCAGGAGGAGTTTAAACACCAGATTGTACAGCCACAAACATGTCACCTTTTTTTAAAAAGACAAATGAAAAATCAAAGTAGGATTCTGGAGGAGAGCCCCCAGATATATGAGGATGAGGATGATACTCCTGTCTCTCAGCTACACAAGGCAAGGGCTAGCACGGGTGATTGCTCAGGGAGGTTGTGCACTCTTCATTGATAGAAGTTCCCAAGCCCCAACTCAACAAAGCTGTGAACAGTCTCACAGTTGACCCTGCTTTCGATCGGAGGGTCAACAAGAGACCACCTAGGTCCCTTCCAACCTGAATTATTTTGTGATTCTTGTGATTCTCATTGTAGACCCAGGTTACCTTTTAGATGTGCTGTACTGTCTGTTGATAGTAATTACTAGAAATTGTTAGCTGGCCTAGCAGTATGAAAATGAAGATGTAAAACAGTATGCAAATTTCTACAAATGAAAGGCTATTTAAACAGAAATAATGGCAAATAGAGTGATGACAGTATAATGATGGGACACTTGTTCTCTGTCACCAGCAATCCTGTCTGTGAAAATATATAGCAAATTTCTGAAGTCTTTCACTTACGCAGAGGCTTAATTGCTTAATCATTTTCTCTGAGGGTTTTTTTCTGTTGAAGATCAGTAATGACTTTCTGGGCAACTGAAAATTGTTCCAAGTGCATAAATGAAATCCAATAAAATTAATAACCACCCTTTTATTTTACTTCAGACATGCCAACAAGAGTAGCTTAAAGGATTGGTCTTATACTGCTGCACACAATGCACACTCATTAGAGAGAAGTGCGACTATAAACCACAACTGAAGTACAGCTAGATTTAGAAATTCTGCTGGTCTTGCATTGTTTGAAATATAATTCCCTGTAGCGTAAAGAAAATTTAGAAATCAGTGCTTTGTACAGTCAAGCAAGGTCATTTGAAGAGCAAAACACTCTCAGAAAAGAGAAGAAATTGAGAAGAAAAAGAGAAAAAAGGAATAGAAGAATACGGAATAACAAGATCAAACATTATATAGAAGAGAAGAAAGATGAACCAAAACCTTCTGATACTTATGCCATGGGTACCATGCAGCTGTGGTAGTTACAGACTGAGAAATCTCCCAGACTCCTATGGTTTGTAAAGGGAGCAGTACCAAATTACCGAGCTGGCCAGCAAAATGGGGATGTTTTGCCACAAACATTTAGTGAAGGTTTTCCTTGGAAACCAGAAAAGAAAAGGAAGTTAATCACATTCTCAAGGTTAATTTTTTTAATGTGGAGGATGTTTTTGTCTCAGTCTACTTCCAGTGCTTGACATTTATTGATCTATGAGACCCTCCAGCAGGGTTTTTCCCGTTCACATTTACTTAGTACTTTAGAAGAGCCAGTGGCTGCAAGAACAGGACCCACAGGCATGAAGAAAAGTCGTTTTTCCTTTTGCAAACCATTATATTGCAGATGTGTTTCTGTTAAAATTCCACATGAAATTCTTTGTCTGTTAGACTGATCTTTGATGGCTTTGAAGAAAGGACTATTTGTTTAAAATAAATTTAGCTTTTATTTGCAGGCTCCCTGTCTTTCTCTCAATATGGTAAGAAAATAACTTATTATGGGGAAAAATAAAAAAAAAAAATCCTTTAAATATTTATAACATGGCTAAAAAACCCAACTAAACAAACAATTTTTCTGTCAAATTGGAAGGGATCCAGTTTAAAATGTGTAAGGAAAGACATTCAGCTGAGAAGGCCATGACAGGTACTGCATAGGAAAGTTGTGACACAAGAAAATGAGACCTAATGAAAAATGCAAGGTTATAAGTAAAAGCTAAACACACTAATGTTTAAAATATAAAACAACTGGAAGATATGAGATACAATATCTTAATTCCTTTGAAAGCACACCAGGATGTTTTTGACAAATTACTTCAGACAGGAAGCTTGAATCTTGTATCTCTGCAGCTCCCACAGCTCTGCTATGATTTATGCAAAGCAACAGTAATCATCACCAGTCAGGGAAAAAAGAGAGTGAGAGAATGTTTTCTCCTCTTGATTTGCATATTCTGAATAAATTTCTGTTACATATGCCTGTCAAATTTACAAGTGCATGTGAAAATCTTTGCGCAGTTTTAGCAGAGATCAAGTAGTGACAAAGTGTGGAAGAGATTCAAAGTAGCTGGTGTGAAACAGTGCAAAGACTTTTAATAGAATGATTTTTAGGTCAACTGGGCAGCGATTTGTTTTCAACATCCATTTCAAAAGACTAAATCAAGTGTCAAATGAAAAATACTGTAGATGAGAAGCTGAGTATGTAGAACAGGCCAGGCTGTACACTCAGCAGTGCTACAGGCTCTGCTTTGCACACCAAAATGGTCCTCATATCACTTGTTTCTGCCATATTATGTCATATCTCAGCCTTTTAAGTTCTTATGTAAGGTCTCAGAAACTAAGTTGCTGCAATAGAATCATGGAATGGCTTGGGCTGGAAGGGATCTTAGAGATCATCTCATTCCAACAGCCTTGCCATGGGCAGGGACAGCTTTCCACTGGACCAGGTTACTCAAAGTCTCATCCAACCTGGTCTTGAGCAGTCCCAGGGATGGGGCAGCCACAACTTCTCTGTTCAAGCTGTGCTTGCTTCTCTGAGCAACCTGTTCTGGTGGCTCGCCACCCTTGTAGTGAAGAATTTCTCCATAATTCTTAAATTAAACCTGCCCTCTTTCACTTTAAAGCCATTCCCCCTTGTCCTGTCAGTATAAGCCCTGGTAAATGTTCCTCTCCAGCTAAGCTGTAGACCCCCTTTAGGTACTGGAAAGCTTCTCTAATGTCTTCCTCTCCCGTGCCTTCTCCAGGCTGAACAACCCCAGCTTTCTCAGCCTGTCTTCATAGGAGAGGTGCTCCTGCCCTCTCATCATCTTTGTGGCCCTGCTCTGTACTTGAGCCATTGTGTCCATGTCATTCTTATATTTGGGGCCTCAGAGCTGGATGCAGCAAGTCTCAGCAGAGAATATTAACTATACACACACACACACACACATATATATATATATGTAACCACATAAGACATGCCAAATATCATGGTTATTTTTTCTGTGCCTTTTTTTCTCAAATACTAGTGAGCAACAGCAGCATGAAGTGCGGTGTTTTGAATTGAAAATTTGTAGATGGAAAGTAAGCAAGGAGAAGAGAGTTTTTAAAAATAACACAGGAATGAGGGAGCAGGTGATCAATTTGCCTCCACATCAAAATGATGTGGTCATGCTCTTTATTGTGAGAAGTACTAGAAATACAAACAAAACCAAAATAAATAATTAGACACAGGGACAGAGTTGAGGCTGTGTAAGCACAGCCTTGACTTAATAGTGCCCTATGTGCTTCATAAGTAAGTGTTTTCATTAGGAGGCTGGGCTTTCTCATTATGCCCATTATGCCTCATTTTGCAGCATCATCTGGGTTTTAACAGAGCCTCAATGACATCAAGCTCTTGTTCTGAAAAACAATTAATATTATGCCCACACAGACATTGTCTAGAGTTATATCTGGTGGAGATTTAAATTAACTAGCTCATTTGGACTAGCTATATAGTGCCAAGATCAGAGCTGGCTGAAAAACTCTCCCCAAGCTGATTAGCTCAGTAAATAGCAGGTGGAAAAATCCTGTGCTGAGCTTTGTATTGCCAGAGCTACACCAGAGCTGGATTTAGTTAACTAAATCTCTCATGGATAAGTCTGTTATACCTGTTATCACAGAAAAAAAGATGCTCTGCTTTCTAAGGTTGCTTGAGTAGGCAGAGGAGGATATTTTAATAGCTGACAGTCACCCCCTCACCTGACCCTTCCCTGCCCTGTAAGTTGCTCTTGGTACCTCTTTCTAGTTCCACTACCTGCAGTCACAGAGATTTCTCACTCTGGCAGTGAACCCACTCTTGCTTTTCCCTGGGAGCCCCAGCAGCCAGTGGGGTTTTGGGCACACCTGGTGCCCATTTGGTATTTGTGTTCCTCTCAACATCACTGCAGTTTGCTTAGTGGAATCACTGAAAAGATGTGTGAATCACTCACCCAGAAGTCTTTGCTTTTCACTGGTGGAATACACAGGCACAATATTTTGGAAGATCACTTCTAAAATTTATAGTGGCTGAATGACCTGGAGGAAATGGATTTGCTAGTTTAGGATTCAGATTTTGCTGCTGTTGTTTAACCTTTGTGGAATATAACTGCACTGGAGCCTGAAGTCACCAGCTATAGCAGATATTTTAAGTTACTGAAAAGAACCATTCAAGTAATTTTGTTAAATCTCTGAATATTTATGAAGTGTCCTGGTGGGTTTGGCAATTGTCTCATAATCATTTGGTGCTGCAGCTTATGCTGTTGATGTTTGAGCTACTTCATTTAAGTCATAAATCACACCTGGGAAATAATCACCAAACTTATTTCTGACTTGTATGTTCACCCATCAGAGCCTAATCTCAGTTCCTTCTGTTCTTCAGCATATCTTCTCTTCTTTAAGTTCTGGTCTAATGTTCACCTCTTTGCCTTCACCAGTTTTTTTTGCATTCACCCCTGATTTCTGGAAGACTTTCTTAATCATAACTGATGTTTGAAATTTGAGAGTCTGTCTTGCAGGGAGTGTTGAATAAAGCAATCTATGAATTTCTGATGCAAGTTTTCCTCAAAACTTTGTTCTAATTGTTTGAGCCTAATTGTTATATTAAACATAATTTCTATGTGTGGTGGCTAAAGAGCTAAAACCTTTTTTTGTTTCTTCTCTTAAGACATTGCCACTATCCTTTGTATTAAAAGAAACATTTGATTGATTCAAAAGTATTTTATCATTTAATGTGAAGACAAAGAAAATTAAAGAAGTTCTTGTGTACTGGGTACATGTGTCTTATCTGTGCCTCAATGATCATGAAAATTATTATTGTAATACCTGAGGCAATTGCTTTGTATTATTGCAGTACTAACTTGCACTTCTGTCAGACAATATCTACAGATTGTTTTTTTTTTAATAATGAAATAGCTCAGTTACACAGGCTACGGATAACAGAAAAGGGAGTCACAGTCACTGCAAAATCGCTGTTTTTAGTGCTCCCCAGGGGCCATGGGAGTTCCACACAGGCTCTATCAGGACCAGCCAGTGCTCACCCCACTGCCCCCATCGCAGACATTGGGCACCTCTGGCCAATATCCTACCTAAACTATTTAACTCATATTTTGAAGCATATTACCTGCTTCTAAAAGCTGCATATCCAACTGGCAGGAGCTCAGATATTATACCTCAGTCAAGTTTTCTGGGTTTGTGTTATCTGCAGTTGGTACAACTCTGGTCCTTCAGCAATCATGTGTCAAGGTGTTTCGGCCAGTCTTTCCAAGGTACAAAGCTAACCACAGTGACGGTATTAGAAACTATTCATTATTAGAAACTATTCACTGGAATTAGGTTATTGAAAAATCTGTGGGTTTTTGTGTGTTTAGGAAAGAATGATAAAACATGGGACAAAATTTAACAACCATCCGTTTGGTAGAGCAGTTGAAATTACAGGAGATACCATGGATTGATAAATCATCTAAGTGCCAAAAGCACTTACTAAAAGAAATTATAAGAATTTTCTTTTGGAATAGCTCCAGGAATCTGCTATATGTCCTTGGGGTAAGGTTTTATTATGGACAGAAACCTTTATAATGTTACTGAGGAAAATAAGTGCTGCCATCAACAACATTTTTATGCATCATTTCCAGTTCCAGAGAGATGCTGCAGAATAAACGTTGCTAATAACGGTAAGGCAAACATTTTTGTATAATGAAAAATTGATCTAGGCACCAACAGCCACCAACAAACTTTTGGAAAAAATTTCTATCTGTGTCAAGGAGACAGTGGACTTGTACTTGGTTTTTCAGGTGTGAGGCCAGACACTCAAGCTGTTGTAGGCTGCACCCAGACCCTTCTGTTAAATGGTTGATTCCTTGTTAAATACATGAGCTGAGAGTGATGCAGAGAATCAACAGAAACCTGGACATTAGTACCATCCTGTGGGTGCAGGCAAGGAACACAGAACTCCCTTCCCTTCAGTGGGTTATGAAGATGGCTAGTTGCAGTATAATGTACAGTAGCACATCTTCCTAAAGTGATTTTTTTCTTGATAAAAATCAATTCAGAAAACTGGACACAAGCTTGAAAGCAAACTACAGAAGACAACACACATGTTCAAAGCCTCTGTTGTCCAAAAATTGTTTTGCTAGATTTATTTAAGATTATACTCAAATGAAAGACATAGACTGGGATGCTGTGGAACTTAAGCCCCCCAGCTACGGGATGCTGTAGCTCTCTAAACTCCAATGGACAGCCTGGAGAGCTTTTTGTTCTGTCATGTCGGGTTCTAAATTAATATTCCAGCTTTACAATTCAGGAAAACAAACTGGTCTCCAGCAATATGTGGTTCTAATTAGGAGAAGACATAATTAATGTTTCCTAAGGGTGTCTCTCCCAAGACCAGTATGGCTAAATACATGTAAATACAGAGTGCAGCAGGGATTCTGAGGCTTGCAGAGCTCCAAGTGATTTAAAATATGTACTTTGATATTCAAATAGGAGTTAAGTGATTTGAAATTAGCTGTGGATATTATGTCATAATAAAGCTGGATCTGAAAGTGTGTAAATTTAAGGGGAAAAATAATACAAGATATTTTGCTGTTACACTGCATCTCCATTTTATTTACAGAATGAACAGAGGTAGCACAGAATTTGAAAACTATAATGAACTTCATAGTGCCATTATGCCTGGAAAAACACTGAAAATATTGAGATTTTTATCCCCCACATGTGAGCTATACAGATTATCTTTCAATTAAAGTAGAGAAATATGATTTTAATTGTTTTCATTTCTCTACATCTTCCTGATGTAGAAAAAAGCAATTTGCCCGTCATTAAGACTTCTACAATGTCAGTGCAAATGATCCATGGTTAAGGACTGGATCAGGAGTTTGTGATGAAATCCAGGAGTCTGTCCACTGAGGCTCCATCTACTCTAGCTCAAAATACACATTCTCAGAATTCTCAGAATTCACAGAATGGCTGGGTTGGAAGAGACCTTCCAGATCATCGAGTCCGACCCATGCCCCAACACCTCAACTAGATCATGGTACTGAGTGTCATATCCAGTCTTTTTTTGAACACATCCAGGGATGGTGGCTCCACCACCTCCCTGGGCAGATCATTCCAGTATTTTATCACTCTTTCTGTGAAAAACTTTTTCCTAATATCCAACCTCTATTTCCTTTGGCACAGCTTGAGACTGTGTCCTCTCGTTCTGTCAGTTGCTGCCTGCAGAAAGAGACCGACCCCTACCTGCCTACAGCCACCTTTCAGGGAGTTGTAGAGTGATAAGGTCACCTCTGAGTCTCTTTTTCTCCAGGCTAAACAACCCCAACTCCCTACATAATAGCCCAGAACTTATAGTTCAGTGGCTCTGTCACTGGCACAGTATTCTGGGGTAAGAAAAGCTTATATTAGGGTTCCCATTTTTCATTCTGCCTGTTGCAGATTTGGCCAGTTTCCTGAGCCACAATACAGTTTCCATGACTGCCCAATTTTTTTCTGGCTGTAGTTTCTCATGAGCAAAACCCAGAAGCCCATACCATACCCTGTTTGGTGCAGCTGAGTGGCTCCTGGTGAAGAGGCTTCTGAACTTCCTGCATGGGGGAGCATCAGGCAGGAGGCAGTGGCTCCCCAGGGAACAAGTAGCTAGTGGGGACAATGAAGGGATTTCATGTAAAATCAAGGCAGTGAGGTGAAGAAGAAGATACTGATGAACTATTGAAGAGAAAAGCCTGGGATCCTCTAGCCTAGTCCATACCTTGGTCTGGTGGTTACACCCATAAAGGGGGGAGCATTAGCAGAGCAGGAGGATCTGGAAAGTTCTCGGTTGTGTTGCATGGCAAGTGTGAAAAGAAGCTATAGCAGAGCATAGCTACAATATTTCTGTCAGTGCACAAAATGCACAAAATAAAATGTACTAATCAATTTTATTGAAAGCTAAATTTACAGTGCAGAGGAAAATTGTATTTACAATGAAGTCACACTGCATTCCACCTTTTAGATCTCGGATGACAAAACTTTTTCTGATTTAATTCAGCCACACTGATTACTCATTTTTGTGCCAGAATGCTGTGACCAAAATGAAAGAAGACGAGCCCATTTAATTATTCCTAGAGGTAATACTGTTTCATTTAGAAAAAAAATGTTGGATTTTAGAGCTGCATTGTTTATGCCTATTTAAATGCCTCATGAAGTCACATTCTTAATTTAGTATTTTATCTTAAAGATGATAAAAATGTAACACTGTAAACAGAAAGAAGAAAATACATTTCTATTGAAATGTAACTCATATGACTTCATGGAGTCTTGATAGATTGTCTGTCATTAAGCTGAAATATTTCTATTACTTGTTCTGTGGGTTGGCATTAAAAAAAAGGAACCAATAACATGCTCATATTCTTGCACCATAGCAAAGGTCAATACAAGAATTGGTTTTTCCTGGTTTCTGGTTCATGACACAATTTTTTTTTCTCTCCTCTTAAATCTGATTTAACTAAGGAAGAAAAATCCTAGAAATAATTTTGAAGTGGAATGCTGATTTTATGCAAAATGTAGTGAGGATATTTTAAAGGGAGAACCCTGTATCTGCTTTAGTTTGAAGCTGCCGTCACCATGTCTTTGCACAGAGATAGTACAGGGTATCGGTATCTGTCTCTGTCTCTCTCCCTCTTCGATGCTATATTTATAGCATCCCCCTGGCCATAAAAGGTCTGGACTGAGGCTCTGACATTCCACTGACTGCAGGCATTATTTTTGTTCTGGACCTTGAAGTCCAGTCCTTACCCCTCGTCCTAACTACCTCTTTCTTTGCTGGCTTCATTGTTGCTGTATTTTTTGTGCTATTCATCCAGTTGGGAGCTCTTCCATTTGCTGCCATTCATTTGGATCCTGGTAAGTGGGTTTTTAATGCCAGAAGGTTTTATGTGTTCAATTATTTTTAATCTGAATCTGTAATGCCAAGTTGATAGTAGCTCCCTTTATTCTTCTTAGCTCAGCAGCTGAGGGATTTGTGGATGTCAGTTGAAGACATCTGAAGGCTCAGCTGTGAAATTAAAGGAAAGTAGTGCAGGGGCTCTTATTTTCACTCAGCCGTCTTTGCATATTGTCACAGTACTCTCAAATAAAGCATGGGCTACTGAGGTACAAGAGGAGTTTGTCACGTAGTCTGTGGTCTTAGAGAATGTTTAAATAACATAAATATTTTCTTGTTGCATAGGATGTTATCTTTTCTCTGCTCACAGCAGTTATTTTTTTAAATCTATTTCATTGCTTTCATTGATTGATGGAGTAGATCTTTAAAGAATTACACAGACTGCTAAACAGCACAAGAATTTCCTTTAATATGTAGCTATGAATTGTGGACAAGTACAGAACTGTCTGTCTGCTTAGTAGTAATTTTAAACAGTCAGTTCAACAGTTGCTAAAATATAGCTCCAAAAACTGCAAATTCATCTAACTATGGCCACTAAAATTTTCAGGCCAAGCTCTGAAGCACTAGACTGATCTTGAGAGGGAGTGTTGCCCCCACACTGAAGGGGGCTGGTTAGTGCACGCAGACTAAATGGGTGCAGGTAGCATAGATAAAACGTAAGAGATGTGAGTCAATCTGATAATCAGGCAGTGCTCCAGATAGGAGCAAAGTCCTTGGAAGTTTCTGAGTTACCTATCATCTCCAATAGCATCACACTGCTGTATCTGATCAGACTAATGTAACTAACTTATCCTGGCCTGTGAGCAATCCGTCATGTTTCAGAGGATATATAAAACATAATAAATAAAACTCACAGTGTGTAAAAATATCTATGAAAGTTTCCTTTTATGTGCTGTGAGTCAGTGTGGGTCTTTGATTTGGACCAGAAGAGCTGACTGTCCCTGCTATCAGAGTCTTACTCCTATCATAGACTTAACTCCTGAGGACAGTGTGATACAGACCTTTCCTCTCCAGAAGAAAAATGTTTCCTTTGTACATTTGAACTTGTTCTTTTGGTCTGACAAAATGTAAATGAAACGCCTTATTTAACTTCTTAATGGGCAGCACATGCAGTGCTTCATACTTGTGGATCACCTTCCGTACTTCGAAGCCTGGAAGGCTGTGGGAATGCCTGAGCTGAACGCCTGTTAGCACTGTGGCTGTTGTATGAATGATGATGAAGCCAGCCAACACTTCAAGTAAAGCTGGTGAAGACAAACCATAGTACTCTGCAGAAGGAAAACAGGATGTTCTCATGTTCCTTCCCTTTCAGCATGCAAGACAATATTCTTCTGTATGCCTTAACCTTCCCAGTCAGTGATCTCAATTACTTGCAAGTCCTAAACCCAGCTCTGCAGAGCTGCAAGAGGAAGGCAATGAAGAAAAATGAAGAAAAAAATCTTCTGAAACCAAGGAAATTAAGAGGAACTGCATACTACCAGTAGCTAACAAAGCAAAATAAGTAACAACACAAATTGCTGACAGGCATTAGAAACAAGGATGCTAGACAGAATAATTGCATTTTTTTAGACTGATGTGAAAAAAACAGCCAGCATTAAGAGTGAGTTAAAAAGGAACATCAGGTTTTGCGACAGAGACCAGTGGGCTAACACTCCCATTTCTCCTTTTTCCTCAGATAAAAATGAAGTAAATGCATAATCTCATCTGCTTGAAGTCACAGTTCCACTGGGGTCAGGATACCAGCAATTTCTTTTACATAAAATGTTTCTGAATTAGTTTCTTCCTTGTTGACTTCCTGAAACTAAATGATCAATTCAGTTATCCTACAAAGAGCATCTCCCTTGTGAGATCCCTGAAATATAAGGAAGTTTTCCTCTTTATTTTTGGTTTTTGTTGGGTTTGGGTTTGGTTTGTTGGGGTTTTTTTCCGGAGTGGGGGCAGGAATTCATAATTTGTCTTGGTTAGGGTGAATACCTCAGCAGTTATCAAAGACAATAGTTTGAAATTTGTTGACTTGCTATCAGAGCCAAATACTAAAGGAACAGCCAAGGACTGAAAACTAGGGAGCATAAAGACCAGGGAAAAATCACAGAATCACAGAATATTCTGAGATGGAAGGGACCCACAAAGATCATCAAAGACCAGCTCCTGGCCCTACACAGAACAGCACAAATCAAATAACTAGATTTTCATGAAGATTGCTCTCCAGTTCTGCAAGTGTATTTTATATCAAAACATTAAATAATTTTTCATTAATATTCACAAAAAAAATAAGGTGAACTCTTTTCCTATTGTTGTGATTGATATTAAAAAACCTCTCAGCACTGATTTTGGATCTGTTTTAAATCCTTCTTAACATTTCCTCATTGTAGCTAATTTCTGTTACTAAGCAGGGACCTTTTCAGGGACAATTCTAGTAGCCATGTGAGCCTAAAAGAAAGAGAAAGAAAGGTTATCATATGGATTACTTGAGGCAAGCTTGCATGTCAAAGTAGAAAAAGTCAGTTATAATAACAGCAAAATAAAAAAGCAAAATAATGACTGAACTGCTGGTTTTAAAACAAACAAACAAGGGAAATTCTTTCTGTACTCAACTTTCATCCAATTTTGAGAGGGGAACTACCTCTCACCCAATCAAAATTTGCACTATAAGTAACTACAAGACAATCAACTGATGATGTTCAAACTAAAACTTAAATGGGTTTGTCATCTGGAGGAAGGGTCTTGGCAATCTTGAATGTGATATTCTAGGTTAAAAGAAAAGAATTTGGATTGAGGAACGTGATATTACTTTACCCATTGCATATAGACTGGATCCCTGATTAAACTGTAAAAGTATAATGCACAATAAGCCCTTTTAAATTGAACCCTGGTACCACATACAAAACAATCACTGTAATGCACATTTGAGAAAAACTGACATCCTTCTCAATCTTAGTGTTTTAATTCACTGTTGTAATACTAAATGGAACATTAAATTCAATCTGAAAGCTGGATTACTAAAATAAATGAAATGTTCATATATTTTTGTTTTATCTTTTACAGCCTTGTTGGATTTGCTTATACCTTTAAAAATAATTTATTACTTCATTATCTCTATTGTAATTGAACAAAATTATTTATACTATCTCTGAAGAAGTCATGCACACAGAGTTTCATTAGTTTGCAGTAATGAGTGAGCACATAAAACTTGAATAGTTTGCAGTAGCAGGGAGCCAGCTACAAATGAACAGACACAACAGTGCAAAGGTTCCTGGCCATGACAAGTGACATGTGAGCATCTTGAAACCTGAATATGAACCTGTCTGAAAGTCTAAATCACAACATAAAAAGATAACTCTAAATTCATTGCAGTCGATTTTTCAAGTTCAGTATTAGTTTGTGTGAAGTTGGGCATTATTTGTATGCCAACTCAGGAGTTTCCTTGACAATAGTCCTTATGCTTGCCCTGTTCTTTTTCAGACTTCATCCTGTTTATTTACCCTCAGAAAAGTGCAGTGAAACCCAACATTTGAAGGCACCCATGATGTCATTACCGTTCTACCAAAGACACCACGAGCACTATGACCGTGCGTACCGCCACAAGGCGCTGTCGTCCACCGTGAGCCAGTACCAAAAGGAGACAAAGAGCAAATCTGCCCTCTATGCTCAAGGATCTGCAGCTTATGCCAGGGGCTCTGCAGCCTACCGCCACTCGTCTGCAGCAGGCTTCAGCCTTGACTCCTCAGCAGCTTACAGCCATGGCTCTTCAGCCTACGACCTCGAGTCGGCAGCCTACAGCTACGGATCCGCAGCCTACGACCACTCTGCCACGCAGAGTAAGAGATCTGCTGCCTACAGCCTTGACTCTGAGTCCCTCAGCACCAGCTCAGCTGCCCACAGCCATGCATCTGAATCCATCAACAAGCTGGCTGCAGCCTACAGGCTGGGATCTGAAGCCTACAGCATTGGGTAAGTAAATCTGCCTGCAAAACAATTCTGGCAGAAAAATGCCCAGCCACTTTCCATTGAAAACAATGGCAAAACTCTCCTCCTCATCCTTATAAAGCTCCTCTATAACTTGACCTTGATGTATTTTCCTGGTCTGGTGTTTTCCCTTGGCGTTGGCAATGGGAAGGACTGTGGTCAGCTTAGTTTGTTGGGCTAATCCGCTTGTGAAGGTTGGACTGTCATAAGAATAGCACTGTCAATGCTGATGTGGCTGAATGGTCACATATTCACACTCCAAACTGGTTAGGCATGAGCTACCCCTCCTTCCAAGTTGTTTAGCCACATTAATACAGCTGAATTTAATATGAGGAGTTGAGATAGCTTTGGATTGAGGCTGCCTCTTATCTGGCAAGGTTGGAGTAGTAAAAGAAGTCAGAGTTCTTCATGCAAGTTTGAGTTTATGTGTGCATACATGATTAATTCTTCTTTGGCCTAATAGTTTCACTTTTGTGCTGAGTGATTCAAGAAACTTAAAATTTCACACTGTATATTGCTTGAGGCATACTATTTCCAAAGTAAAAATAACCTGAATTGTCCGCCTTACATGAGAAGAGTAGTTATGCTTAGCTCTCATGGTTTTTTTAAATTTAAGACAATAAATATTACTCAAGCAATAACATTAGCAGAATATTTTTGCTATAATAGCCTCATATTATTTGTATGTATATGTCTCAGAGATTTACAGAAATTAGGGAAGTATTAAAGTAAGATTAGAGCAGCTGTTAGCAATAGAGGAAACAATCAACAAATTATAGCTCAAAACATCTGCTCTCTGTTATACTAATGTAAAATTAAGAGTACCATCAGCAGAACTGATCAAAATTTGTCCACCAAAAAATTTAAATTTTGTAAACTGAATATCCTCCCAGGATTGTGGATAATGGTGAAATCTTGACCAAAACCAGTGAGAGAAAGACTACATGTATCACAGTAAACAATACCTTGTGATTTCAGCCTTCACTTGGCTTTCAAGAAGCTCAGGGTCCAATCTCTATTTGCCAGAGTTTGTTCAAGAATTTGAACCTCAGGCTGTTACAGCCCAGGTGAGTGGCTTTACTTAACTCCTCACTACAAGAAAGACATTGAGTTGCTGGAATGTGTCCAAAGAGGGGCAACAAAGCTGATGAAGGTTCTGGAGCACAAGTCTTACCAGGAGCAGCTGAGGAAATTATGGCTGTTTAGGCTGGAGAAAAGGATGCTTGGTGGAGGCCTTATCCCTCTCTACAACTATCTGAGAGTGTAACCAGGCAGGGGTTGGTCTCTTCTCACAGGTAACAAGACAGGATGAGAGGAAATGTCCTCAGGTTTCACTAGGGGAGGTTTAGATTGGATATTAGGAAGCATTTCTTCACTGAGAAGGTGGTCAGGTATTGGAATAGGCTGAGCAGGGAAATGGTGGAATCATCATTCTTGGAAGTGTTCAAAAAATGTGTGGATGACACACTTAAGGACATGGTTTAAGGATGGGCTTGGCAGTGCTGGGTTACTGGTTGAACCTGATGGTCTTACAGGTCTTAGTGATTCTGTGATTCTATAGCTGAGTGTCTTAGGCTGGACTGTATCCAGGCTTTGATGTTGAAACTATTTAATTTGTGTAGATAATTAAGCACTGAGTAATGCAGTGTTAATTTCATTTGTAATCTGCTGGTGAAGGGAAGAAAACTGGAGGTGGTGGGACTGAGGGTTATGCTTCCAAATGGAGCTGGGTAGGGGAAGATATGCCAAGTTTCTGTAGCAATGCAGCTGTGCCTGCACTCTGTTGCTGACCCTAACCCAAAGCTTCCCATTTCTTGAAGGAAAGGTTTCCATAAAAAAAAGAACTTCAGGTTATAAAAAATGATTGTTAAAAAAACCTGTTTCTGAGTCCTGCTTGCAAGCACTTCAACTGCTACATGAGTTTCTTCTGAAATTTGTGTGTTCTCATTAAGTCTGATGTCAACAGTGTAATATTGAAGGAAATTAAATTGCTTAGTTGAGAGAGAGCTTAAAAAATTCCCAGGTTTCCTGAGGTTTTGCTTGAGATTTAAGTTTTTGGCTTAAAGTTGTATATTTGCATATATAATACTCTATAGTACAGGACTTGCCAATAGATTGTTCAGAGATAAGAATGTCTCAGCTGCAATGTCTTTATTTCTCTGATCCTGTCATGGTATTGGAGGTTTGAGAAATTCATTGTTGCTAGGTAAGACAAGGACTCTGGAGATTAGATACACGTGATTCCAAGCTCTCTTACACAAAACTTAATTGGCACAGGAGACAATATTTCTGAATTAAAATCTCAGTATTTAACTTGGATTTATGTTTAATATAGCCTCTATGTTGGTATTTCTTCCTTTTGTTCAGCCCATATTTCTGCAATTTGCAAGAGGCAAAGCAGAAAATATAATGCAATTCTACAGTTAAATGTAATTCAAATTTGAAGGAATTCTTGCCAAATTTGCACTGTCTTTCCCAGATAACCCAAAATACTTCCAGGGTAATGTGGAAACAACAAGTGTAAGTCGAATAAATTAGGAAAATCAGAGACTTTCTGTTTTCATCTATATGAAAAAAATGTGTAGGAAAAATTAAAAAGAGTCTTCCAAATCTTCCAATTTTCTAGAAGTAGAAAAGGCCTTGAATTGCAATGCTGTATCTAAATGACCTCAACAGTAGTGTTTGCTTGAAACCAGAATGGACACACAAATCCAAATCCAGACAAAATTTTTCAGCTAACAATTGATGATTTCATATCAGTGAATATCATCATCAAATATACATTTATGCATAATGGATATAGTTTTGAAGAAAAACACCATTAAGCCCAGCAGGAAAACTCAAATACTGTTTTTATTCAGGTAACATATTTTTTTAATCTAAAGTAGCTTCTGTTAAATTTATTGTTCTTGCAAAATTTAAGTCTCATTTTTTTCTGTAGTCACAGTACAGAAAACTGTTCATGAAGCAACAGTGTTGATGTGCTACAGAATGCTATGTGAGGAATTTATCATGGGGAAAGCAATGGAGAAGGACTAGGAACTAGGTAACCTGCAAGACCTTGACCCAACCCAGTTCCCTAGAAGACTTGCTTGAGTGGAAAACATTCCCAGAGTGTGAACACAGGCAGTTTGAAGGAGCCATAGCTTGATTTTTCAGGAGGACGAAAAATTTCCCGTGTGCAAGTGGCCGGTCTCCCACATTTCAAGTCTTCTTCATACCACAACAGCTTGAGGAAGTACAAGGAGAGAAATTAAAATGGTAAAATCAAGAGCAAGTATGGAAGTTTGCAGCTCTGCTGGTTGCAGTTGGCTAAAGGTGCAAACCTCTGGGCTCCAAAAAGAAAGGGCATCTCACCATGCAGATGTTGCCTCTTCACACCCAGCCCTCCCCACCAGCTCGTGGGGCTGTCTCTAGCCAAGCACTTCTTCTCTGGCTTCAGCAGAGGCAGGAAAAGCGGCATGTGCTGCTTCTCTTGAGGGTCTGTACAGGTGAGGGATGTATGCCTCCCACAAGCTGATAGTGTGGCCAACCTAGCCTGTTCCCCATCCAATCCCTGGGGACTGCCAGCATGGGCAGGCTGGCTCCTGTGGGAAAACCTTCTTCCATGGCAGTGCTCCATCCTCCCTGTGCTTCTGAGAAGCTTTGAGTCAGATCTGCCAAAGCTGCTTATAGCACTACAGGGCTGTCAAACAAATTTGCCTTTGCTCAAACTTTCACTGTTTTCCATGTGTTATTCTGCTGTCTAGCAGTATCAGATAATCCCATTGTGTCACAGACAGATAATCTGCCACCAATAGGGTCATTCACCTGCTTAGAGGGGAAGCAGAAGTTACTGATGTGGCTCAGGCATTGGTGTGTATTTTGCAGGTGAGGTCAAACAGCAGAGAAGACATGGTGTAGTTCAGGTGTACCAAGCAAAGAGAGGAGAAATGCCTTTCTAACTTGCAATTAATTATGCTGGCTGTGAGTGCCAATGCTCTTCTGAACACCTTTGTAGCCAGGATCAGGACAAGGCTGAGTAAATAATGCACTACCAGAAACATGAGAAGACCATGATCTTGGCACTGCTCATCCTTCAGTTTATTATAGGTGAGGGTTAAGAAGCTGGCTTCCAGATGTCATACCCAAGCATGGAAATTGTTTTAATGAGACCTGCTCTGTGGAAACAATTCCCCTTCAAATAAAATGTTTGTGGAAGCTGTGTTAGGGAATATTGCCAGCAATATTGTCTGGGCGTGTGACAAACCTGTCAGCAATTTAAAATTAATATAGTCACCAGAGAGCATTTCTCATTTTCAGAGGCTGAATTTAAAGAGTTCTTTTCTGAACATATTTTTTCTCCCTTTCCTTTCCTGTAACTGGGTTTGCCAATCCACGATCTCCTGTTTACAGTAAGTTAAAGTACTGCATATCGGGAAAGAAACAGCTGCTAAAAAGAGCCTGGACAAGGCCTCATGGCTAATGGAGCTTCTCCAGCAGGTACAGCTGGTGCAACCATCATCTCTTTGTGCACAGGATGAGATACATGACTTTGAAGAGGTGTAAAAGATCTTATATGTGCCTTTTCATGCAGGAGTGAAATAACTGAAGACTAGGGTGTTGTGGTCTGCTTCCAGAACACATTTCTACAACCACTGGGTGCAGAAATTCTTTGGGCAGTGTGGGAAAACTGTCCCTTCAGGCACAGAAACAAGGGCAGTGCCAACATAGTCTCCGTCTGAGAGTAAGACATCAAAACAGACCAAAGAATCTGTTTGTGAGCTGGAGATGCCCTGCACAGTGTTTTCTTTAGTTCCTCTGTTAGGCTAGAGGGAAAAGTTAATAGCATCTGTTTTTTACATCTCTACAGAACAATACCTGTGCCTTTTACAGCTCAGTGGCTCTAATGAAAAACTAGAAAAATGCTGCCATTGATATTTTAACATGCTGAAAACCACCCTGAAGTAAGGACAGTAGGCTTAGCTCAGCAACCTTGATAAGACAGTACAGATAATATCTGACCTGGAAAAAAATATACATATGCTAGCTGGGCATATCAAATGAGGCTGAAAGATGTTAAAAGGTCATGGTACTGTTCCTCCCGATGAAACTAGAGAGCACTGATACCCTGCTCTTGCTCCTCTGGGGAGATTCTGTTCCACATATCAGGTAAAAGGTTGGAGTGTTTTAAAATAAAGGGCAAGATTTTAGAATCTGGTTCAAGAAACAGAGTCCTCCTGTGGGCCACCTAAATAATGGTTTTAGGCAGGATTTTATTTTTGTGTTGCACGGGAAGAAATAGTAAAAACACAGTAAAACAGGGGAATACAACTCATGATAGAATAGTGTTTAACCTATTTTCTCAAGCAAAAACCTCCATTTGAATATGTGTTTCTACTAGCTTGCATCTAGCTCTGCCAGAACAGAAGCAAATTGTAGAATTCAGAAAGGATAAATATTTTCTGGTGCTTCAAATTTATTAATCTAATCTCTTGGTTTATGAAGTGCAATTCTAAAGAGCATTTTGGAGTGACTCTAGGTATCCCTCTGAAAACACCAGCTGGGTGCTCTGGTATGGTCATGAAGGTGAGATATTCAACTTGAAAAACTTGAAGTGTTTGAGTATAAAAACAGCCTCCAAACAAACAGAACCTATAGCAAATTATTCTTGTCTTTTCAAGTAACTTTAGAGAGATAGAAATGGAAGATAGTAAACCCCAGTACCATACAGGAAAGATCTCAACAAAATGCCTAGCAAGGAGTGATGGGGACTGCTGTTTATGCTTCCCATTAATTCCCTGCATGAGTGTGTAATCTGGACCCTAAATAACAACTAAACTGACTGCAAAGTCAAACTCTCTTTTAGCAATAATGTGTTGGTCTGGATTTAACAGTGCTGTAAATACCTGAGTTGAAATTTTCACCACATTTCAACTACATTTATGAAAATAGAAACTTCTAGACATTTTAACTTAAGTTCAATTGGTAATGTGATCCTTTTTGATCTAGAAACAACCAGGAATCTAGTGGCCTCCTAACAGGTTCAGCCTAAAGCTCTGAGGAAATCTAATGTCTGTCAGAGTCAAAACTCCAGCTTTGACCCATTTTTAAATAGGACAGGAATAAAAGTCACCTGCTAAGTAAAGATCTGAAGCTCCTTACAGACTCTATTTCAATTAAGAAAAATAATGAAAATAGCTTGCCTTTGATGTTTCTTATCACTTCTTTGATGAGTTCTGCCAATGCATTTGTGGTTTGCCATAGTGATTGCACCACATCATTGTCCAACCCAGGAGTAAGGCCATTGCACACCTGGTTTCAATGTGTCTCTCCCTTTTTATTTTACTCCACCTGGACTGTTCCCAAGCGTTTTCTGCTTGAATCTTTGTCCCTAAAGCTGGATCTGCCTCTCTTGTACTCTGTCCCTGGCTGTCCTGGGCAGTGCCTGGTGTCAAACCCCAGAGCCCACAGCATCTCTCTGCTGTAGATGTGGTTGTGCCTTGGCTGACCCAGTGCTGCCTGATGTGGGAAACCCTTGGCCCCAGTCCTGCAGTGTGTGCCACAGTCCATCACCAGCTGTGCCTTCTTTTGCATGGAAACCAGGTTACAGGGAGAGGAGGAAGGAAGGAGAAGCAGTGCATGGTTGCTTTTATCTCCTGTACTGAGCATTTCTTGGCAGTAGTGCTGTAGGCTTGGTGATGGTGGCACCTGGGGAGCACAGAGGAATTACATTAAGAAAAATAGCAAGAGAAACAGAGATTGGGAGACCGATTTAACAGGAACTGGATAGGGAGAGAATGCAGCCTGGGAAAAGGGATGGACACAAAGAAATGAAAGAAGGAAAGATGGGAGAATGAAAGTGGACCTGTGTCATCTCACACACAGTCTCAGTGGATAGATTACTAGCACGTATTTTGGAAACTAAGTGTGTTGGTGGTGGTACTTTTGCAGGGATACAGCCTAAGGAAAACATTAGCCCAAGGATACAGTATTATATTACATTATGCATGTGTAACATTCCCAGGGGCCCAGCCTTAGCATGGGTTTTGATATATGTGTACAGTGTGCTGTGTAGAGACACCAGTGTAAGCAATCCAGGGTGTGGGAAGCAGGTTATCCCTGACAAAGGCACATGTCAGGGCTAACAAGCCTTGCTGAGAAACCATCATTCTGCTCCTGTATCTGCACATGTAAGCAGGGAGCTCATACTGTGTAGACAAATCCCCAGACCAGAAGCAGACTCATGTGTGATTTTCTATGGTGATGCTGCAAGACAGGTGAATAGACACTTTGGGGATTTATAAAAGGCTGAAAAATAATTAGCATATTCCATAGGTATGGGAATTAGAGATGCTTTACTTTTGCTAAGGAGGACCAGGTGTTTCGAGCTTTGTTTACACAATTTGTAACTATTAAAAAAATTAACCTAAAATTATTTCCTCAAATATGATTCATGCTCTTCAGAATCCCCCCCAGGCTGGTGAGAGTGAGAGGAAGCTGTTCCTCCTTTTCAGTCATCCTCCATTTATGTGTGCTATCTTAGATGGTGCTACTTCACTCAACTCCTCTTCCAATGCATTGGAGCAGTGTGGGACAGAAGTGGGAATGGAAACATTGCTTTCTGAGCAATGCAGTGCCCTACAATTTCTGTAGAGAGACTTAAATGATCTTCCCAAGTCCCAAACCAAAAGCTATTAAAATTACATTGCTGCCAGTTATATTGTTTACTCTATTTAGATTTAATATCAAGGGGCATAAGCGGTATGTTTGTAATGATGAGATTGTTAAAAGTACACCTAATTATGTGTTTAGTAACTCCAAAACTATGGTTATTAAAAATTATAAATTCTTGATTACAAAACAATGCAGCAAAAATTTTTATTACTTTAATTGTATTTTTGAGTGCTTCTTAACAGCTTTTTTCCTGATTTTAACAATGTAATTTTTATTTCAGACTGAAAAATTCCAACCTAATGATAGAAGATCAGTCCTATAAGATGAGTCCCAAAGCAAAGAGAGCAAAACAGAGTTTGATATCAGAAGACAAAGAGAATGAAGCCTTAGACTACTCAGTGCCCATATTCACAGGACGGTATGTTCATTTTTGTTTTGTTTGGTATCTTATTTCTGACATTTTATTAGCAAATTATAAAATAACAAATCCATTAATCTGTCTTTACACATATGGATCTCATGGTGATAGTTTGCCCTTCACACAAGTGATAAAAAGACAAAGAGAAACCAACTGACTGGCAGAAAATTGGACATTGTTCATCCAGAGCCGGGATAAATGAACCTATGTGTCAGGACTTTGTTTTGAACACATTGTCAGGGCCACTTTCTATGAAATGAAAATGTAATTAGAATCCTACTGGGAACCTGACAAGCACGTTGTCCAAATTATTTAGCTTATTCTTTTGGTTTGAAGACTTGTTCTGTGATCAAATATCTCTTACCAAGCATTAAACATAGAAACAGTGAAACAAAGTGCTAATGCCTTGTCCTGGCGCAGGGAAAACCTGGAATAAAATCAAATGCTTTCTCAAATCCATTGTAATGATTCGTACTGATCTCACATGCTGGTGGTATTTATTGCATGGTTACTACTGATGTAATACATCTTACTGCAGCAGTGTTCTCAGTAAAGCTGAATGTGAACTTTATGTCAAAGCCAGAACCAACATCAGCAAAGAGGCTCCCCTGCCCTTTTTGGGGTATGGCATGGTGATTTCAGTAGGAGTCTCCAGCAGTTCCAGCATTAATAAAATCTTGTTCAGATTAATACAGACTGGGGTGTAGTGGAAAAAACTGGTTACTGGTTTGAGGCCAGGAAAAAACTTCTTGCCCACCTACAGTTGAACAGAAACCTCCCTTCAACTTGTCTTTCCTCTGCAGCAGATCATTTTTCAAGGGACATTTCCAAGTTTTTTCTGGGAGCCAGTGCTTTTCTGTCTACTGCTTTATGAACACCCAATGCACTTCTGCTTTATATCCAAACTTGTGGTTTTACGTGAACTTAGTTCCAGCTTGTCAGTGGAGGGTGTTATTGCTCTGGCCTTCTGAGCATTTGTGATGCTTTTGTAATGAGAGCAGTAGTTTTGGTTTTTATTAACTCCCTCCCACTACCTCAGAGTAATTTTTTTCTCACGTTGTACATTCCTGTGTTGGTTTCACTGCTCTTTGATCCAACCAACATTAAGAAACATACTGCTGCCTCTTTTAAAAATTGCTTTGGAGTTTCATCTGTATCTTCTGTGATAGAAACACATAAAAATGTTAGAGTCTCATGCAAAACTTGAGACAACATATTTTCAAGGCTTCTCACTAATTTTGCATCTCAGCCAGTGTTTATATTTGTTGAGCAGGTTTGCAGCTCACCATCATCTGTCTCCCATGCCCTCAAGCACAAATATCCTCCCTTTTTATTGTATCTTGAGTCTACACAAGTAAAATATATAGTATTGGGCAATAGTTGAAAAACACAACTGTTGATTAGTACTTAGCTTTTTTACAGGCCTCTGTGATCTTAGCACATCATGTTAACATCTTAACAAATATTAAGAAATAATTTAATTTATTTTATTTTTTAATGCATATAGTAATATCTAACTCAATGTGATGGTGTGGAGCTTCATTTATTTGTGTCTGTAAAATATTTTGGGCCTCTATTTGGGATCCTACATTAAAAAGTACTGTCAGATTCTTACATCGTTGGGATTTTTTGGTTTGGTTTGGTTTGATCTTTTTTATTTTATTTTTTTTTCCCTATTTTTGGTGTTAACCATACTTTTTGCTTATGGCAATTCAGAAAATTGAGTGTGCTTTTCTGCCACTGAAATGATCCAAAAAGTTTTCATTTTGTTTATGATTTATTTTTATAAATTTTTTAAAATTAATTAAAAAGAGCATATGATGACTGTTGAATGCTCAACTCAACATGGCATGAAATGGTATCTGGTTTAGGCTTTTCACTGTTGGCATCATGCTCATGACCACGTGCCAAGACTGTGGAAGTTGCATGCCACATTCCCGTCAGATATTTATTTTTGTTTGAAAGATAACAGCTGAAGCCCATTGAACCATGTGCATGCTATATGTCATTCCCAAATTCCCCAGTGAAATTGATGTGTTGTTTCCCATGGGCAGAGAGCTGTTAAAAGGAATAGTTATTTATAAAGGTCATATCTCTGTGGGTTTGTTGGGTGACCTTCAGCGATGTGTCACCATTTCCATTTTTTAGTTCTACTTCAGAACCCTCAGGTTCTGCTGTAGAAAAAATATATTGCTCAGATTATTCACTTCGCAACTGATCCTTTTAAACACCTGAGCTAATCCTTGCAAGAGAAGATTGTGGACAGCCAGACAGTATTTTAGGCAGTAAAACACCCAGAGCTTGATGTAATGCCATTAGTGCTGAAGTTTCTGAATGTAGCTCATGGAATTATTTACAATCACTAGTAAGCCTATGCCAAAGGACTGTAGCTAGCAGATATCCTTAAAACTATATTTTGCCTTTGCCATTTGGGGTTGGATCTGGTTGTATCTTTTTGAAAACAATTCTCTACTGAAACCCTTGAGACTTGACTGTAAAATCAGCTCTTAAATGATATGGTTTGCTGGTTTAGTGCATTTGGCATTTCAGGGAACATGTTTCTCTTTGATCTGGGAAGATTATAACAGGGAGAAATTATTAGAAAATCTAAATATTTAATACTGTTGATCAAAAGCATCTGGGGATTACAACTGCAGATGACTAGGATGGGATCTAATTTAGTCAGAGGATATTCATCAGCTCCCAAAAGATGCCTAATGCCTTGAGAAACAAGTCCATACTGTGAAGTTACTGAGATCTTAACTGCTGTAATTAAGGAGGAAAGAGCATTAGTTTTCCCTTGAAGAAAAATGCCATGGATTCATTTAAAACAGAACTGTAGATAGCTATATTCACATTAATTATAGTGATTTTTCAAAATTGTTTTTAAAAATCTCTTCCATATATCTGCAGCTTCAGGTGATATTTGTGGGGACAGCTGATGTGCCTAAGTGGAGGGAATCTATCATTCCACTGATTTCTTAAGAATCATCCTCTTAAAGCAGACTGAAACACTGGAAGTTGAGTTTGAGGGCGGTCAAATCTCTATGCTGTTAAGTAAGATTTTTAGTCTTTTCAGCAGCTGTTAAATGTAATTCAGTTTACAGTGCATTCCACTGCTTGACTGTCTTGTGTCTCACTGAATTGACTTCATAGAAAAGGTGCTGGACACTTAATTCCGAGCTTAAATTCATAATTTTTAAGTATTGAGATGTGCTATTGAATGCATAATATTGACAATATTAAAGAAAACAGAAAAAAAAAAATCTTCCTTCTATTTTTTTGCTTTGCAGTAGTAGTAGTGTTTTATGATAAAAGAGAGACACTCTTGAGACAGGGTTGATGTTTCTATAGTGCTTGCAAGATGGCACTTAGTGAGAACTTAAACAGAATTTGTTCTCTGTGTGCTAATGTTCCCTTAAAGTAACTAAATTCAGCAGGACAATATTAATTCTTCTTCTCAAGTCAAGGAACTCTCACTGCATATGCAATACTCCAGCAGCTGTAATGTCCTGACAGTGCCAAAACAGTTTGGCTTTAAAGGTACATCCACATGTGAGAGTGGAAACAGGATTGCACCCACTGAGAGCTCTTTGTGTCTCACTTCTCAATAAAGCCTGGGGAGGAGGCTTCAAGAAAATCCACAGTTATCTTCCTGGAAGCAATATAGGATGGAATTTTCCATGAATGAAGAGAACTTTTTATTATCTACAATTATATGGGGGGGTGTCTATAAATCATGAATGAGGACATTGTTTCACAGCTACAATCATTTACTCCCCCTTTGGCAGTGTTGTTACGAACGCTGCAGCTGTAAGTTAGTACCTGAAGATCTCTGGTTATGCCTTACACTCATCTTTATAGTGATGGAGATAAAAAAACACAGAAGGATAATGTTCTGAACATGTGTATGGCATATTTAGAGGGAGAGGCCCTGAAAATGCCCATGACTTTTGACAGTGAAATGCTCGTTCTTTCTGCAGAATCCCTGCCGTGTTTCTGATATGAATACATGTGAGGGTGTAGCAGCAGAACAGTGTTGGCCACTGGAGTGGCTAATTTAGTAGCAAGTAGAAATGGAACATATTCTCAGCATTTTCCAATGGGATTCTGCTTTTAAAAAATTCTTTCAGAGCAGTGAATATCAGTGGTATCACAGACACCGAAGAAGAGAGAATTAAAGAAAGTGCTGCATATGTTGCCAAGAGGAACCTTTTTGCCACAGGGGAAGGAGTTAGTGTCAGCAAGGTGGCCAAGACAACTTCTGAAGAGGAACATCATGAAAAAAAATCAAGGAAAGTTGCGATCCGGGAGTCTGCTGAACGTGTAGCCATGAAGAAAACGGTAAAAGATTAGAAATTAATACTTAAGCTGGGAAAGAAAATTAGTCTTTTTTTTTTTGTTTGGTGTTTGTAAACTGCCTAGCACACCGGTGCCCTGATTTACTCCATGGGCAATCACAAGAATGGTAGTAATAAAGCCAAGTATTTTCAATGGAAATCTCTTGAATCACTTAGAAGTCTTATTATCTAGGTATCAAATGGATAAGGAGAGAGGCACTGTGCCCGAGGCAGGCACCAGGAATGCTTCTGTTGTGCTGAGGGAAAAGGGCAGAGTAGGGGACCAGGGAAGTCTCTTTGGTCATGGCCACACCTATTTAAAAGGCACAGCATCTTTCCTTCACCTGGTGGATGAGGCAGATGCTGGGCAAAGAATAAAGGTGTCTATATATAAATATCTATACATCTATATATCTATATATCTATATATCTATATGTGTGTGTGTGTGTATATGTATGTGTATATGTGTATATATACATTGATAGATATAGATATAGATATAGATATAGATATAGATATAGATGATATAGATATACACATACACATACACATACATATACATATACATATACATATACATATACATATACATATACATATACATATCTTGCTCATAAGTAGGTGAATGGGTAATTTCTGCACTTTTATGGCCTGAGAACAAGCTTGTCCAAAGTGTTCACCCCAGAGTTTTAATCATTGGGTATAAATTAGGACAGAATTAGGGTAAATTAGGTGTAAATTACAAAAATCTGGAACTGAATCGCTAATTGTGCGCATTATTGTCCAACTTCCTAAAAAATAAGACTCAGAGCATAGTTACAAATATGTTGTCACCAGATCAGCAGGACATGTAGGTGCAAATATGTTTGATTTAGCAAATATATTACTTTATTTCTATTAGTATAGTATGTATATTATTATACTATCCTATACTATACTATTACTATATTTTATTATTTATTGTTTTGAGCAGAAGAATTGGCAGTATGCTTATGGAATAACCTCATGACATAAGGTTGTAAGGAAAGGGTGTAAACACTTTCAAAGACCAGGTAAAAAAATTCGTCTCAACACTTGAGAAACAGTGAGGGTGAAATTTGATAACAAACAATGGAAATTACTACACACAGAAGGAAAAGATCAAGTAAATGAAGAATACCTGGCTAAGTAGAAGTAGTTCAGGATCTGAGAGTTATAAAAGGTCACAAATTTAATGTCAGTCAATTTAATGATAGTTGTAGAAATACAAGTACCAATCTAGAGTATTATCAGTAACATTAAGGGGCAGTTATTTAATTGTGTTGGAGTCTGTTTGGCCTATGATAATGAGCAGTCACTGTTTGATGAATGTTGAAGACAAATAGAACCTGTCCAGGACTGAGAAATCATTGTAAGGAAAATCAGTATTGCCCAGGTTATAAAACTCATCTTTTAATAATCTGAATACAAAGACCTGTAATTCTCAATATATTTGAAAGTTAGGGTAGAAAATAAATTATTTAGTTTGCAGAAAGCAAGACTGATACCATATTAGGAGTTTTTTTTCCAGCTCTGTAGATAGTCAAGCAGTTGAACCAGTTACCTTGGGAGGGTTTTCACCCTATCAGGAGGAAAGATTTGAAAGCAGTTCTGTCAGAGATGATCTTGGCATAGAGAGCCTTGCCTTACAGCACAAGTACAGAAGGAATCTGAGTTTCTGGCGTATTTCACCTTCCACTCTGTATTTAAAGTAATAAATAAGTAATTAAATGTGGAATATTATTTTACTTATAATAGTTTTGAGGGAAAAAGCCCTGTAAAATCAAATCTAGTTACTTTAGAAGGAGAATTTATGGAAAATGAAAACTTTATTTTCTGTGTCCAGGTGATGTCCATGTCTGTCTGGATGTTTAAATAAAAATTGCAGGGGGGGGATTGCCTCTTCTTTTTTTTTCCTTTTTTTTTTTTTTCTTGTTTGTTCTTTTGGTTTGGTATTAATAATTTGCACTTCAGGTGTATAACAAATTGTTTCTTTTCCAGCTAGAAGAGACTCAGGCATTCCATAAAAAGTTGAATCAAGATAAACTCTTACATGCTCCTGAGTTTATCATTGAGCCCCGTTCTCACACTATCTGGGAAAAGGAAAATGTTAGATTTAATTGTTCCGTGGCTGGCTGGCCTGAACCCCGTGTTACATGGTAAGTTTGTATCCCTGGCACTAAAAGTCACCACTTAACCAGAATCTGAAGTCATCTTAGTAAATGTGGTCATTTTTCAGGAAAGATAGAAGTTAAATTAAAAAACAAACAACAAAAAAATAATAAATCAGGTACTGATGGCAGGCCTATCAAACACCTTTCAAGTCACATTGTACAGAAAAAGAGCATATTAAAATAAAGTAATAAGAATAACACCACAAATAATTATATAATTCTTATAGTAATTTAATTAATAAAATAATAATTTAAACTGTTTGTGTAACAGCACTAGGAATACATGGACTTTTTTTTTTATTTGGTAGAGATTTCATATGTGTTCTTCCCATCAATGATTAAGGAAAAATAGCAGTTTAATTTATCATACTATCTTTGATTATGTTTTCCAAATAGTTGAGTTTAGTTCTACAAATGACACTAATGTCCCTGAAGCATTAAAGGAGGCTTTGTTCAAGAGCAAACTTTTTGGCAGCTGAGCAGCTATAGAGCTGAATCCCCATGAAACAGAAGTCCCTTGATGGTGCTGTGAAATCTCAGTAATGATGATGGGTTCATAGCACACACACTGTCAGTGTTTGAAGTCAGTGACTTCAGGTAGATCTGGAATCATCCAAATAAGATGAAAGCTTTGGAAATATTGGAAAATTTTACAGAATCACAGAATATGCTGAGTTGGGAGGGAAACATCTACTATATCATAATGTTATGTAATGATCATATATTGCAGTTTGCTTCTTGAATTGCTTAAGGGACTCTGCATTTATTTAGGTCTTAAAAACCTTAATCTCAGGGCTTGTCAAGAATTGCTATTAAGAGGTATATTAATAGGACAGAGTTGAGTCCACGAAGTCACTGATCTCTCTCCCGGGACTCTGACAGCCAGACATGGCTGGCTGACATGTGTCTGCATGGACACAGTTTTCTCATCCCCCGAGGGTTGTGAGTGCCCATGTTCACTCTCCACTTGGAGAGGATTCCAGGCAAACCCTTCAGATCTGGTCTCAGCTGGATATAAGCAATGGTCAGCTATGCTCATGGCTGTAGTCCAGCTCTGCAAACTGAATCCTACCCAAGAATTCAAGAGCTGGGTCATTTTCATTTTGGTTGAGATTCACCTTATCCCCAAAACCTGACATGGTTAAACTGAGCCTTCAGCTGTCTGTCTTTGCTCTCACTGTGAACCAGCCTTTCATGTAAATGCTAAATGTGGACAGTGGAAATTAATACATCATTTTACTGTACATCTGAGTTCCAAAGGGATTTCAGTTTGCCACAGGCTACTAATGAAAAAAAAAAAATAAAAATGAGATCACATCCTTTTCAGCAGGTGTCTTTGCTCTAAGATATAGAGCAGTGCTGACCTGGATCTGTCACCTTTCATTCAGCCTTTCTAATAAAATGTCAGTAGAGTATTGCAAACAGTCATTCTTTGTATAAGCAATGAAGACCTTTTCATGCTGTGCCTGAAAAACTATAAAGTTTTATTAACTTTCTTTAAAGAAAACCTGTCTGATGCAGCTGTTCTGACTCCCCTGGGAAAAAAAAAAAAAAAAAAGCATATGGAAAACCCAGGACATTTGAAACCAGTAGCAGAAAGCATAAACTATCAGTGGCTAATGACAGTGGGAGGTTGCAGTCCCACATTAGCTAATGACTTGGCTGCTCTGGAATTTGCATTTCCAGAAATAACAAGTGGTCCTTCCAACATGGGTCCTATTCTTTCTGTAGATGAATATAAATAAGAAAAAAATTGAATCAATTATTTTTTACTAACCTGATAATGATGACAAAAGTAGTGGAGGTCTCCTTGCTGCTGGCATGACCCAGTAAAAGCTTGTTTTGCACAGCACATGCTACAACATGCTACAACAACAGCTAAACAACCTTGCTGCCATAGGATCCAAGTATTACCCAGCCCTTTGGAGAAAATTTAAAGATACTGTGCAGTTAAGTCCTGTTTACACAATTTCATAGTCCCTGGAAAATATTAAGAACTGATAGGATTATTCTATTTTCTAAAATATTTGAGACACTAGATGTAATGTAGAGATGCCCTGATGTTCCAGGCCGTTCAGTCTGGGGGCACCAGCTCACAGACTGGGTGAAGAGTGGTGAATATATTACTCTTGCTGGACTCATGTATTATTCTTTGCCTAAGGCAGGATAACAGAATAATGAGGTCAGGCATCTCTGCAAATGATTGATGTGCAGAACAGAGAGTACTGTCTTGCACTGAGTCCCTTTTCAGGGACATTTTGCTGAGAGGAAGATGAGGATAAAATGCATTAGGGTTTATGGTCCTTACTCACTTAAGCCCTTGGAAAACTCTCAGTGTATTACTATGCCCAAATATTTGTAGTCAGGGAAATATTCTTTATTATTTTTATGTATTATTCTTTAAAATGCTGATGGTGCTGAAAGACCGATTTCAGATTTATTGTGGATATAGCTTCATCTTGAGATATATTTAACAGATAATATTCTTGGTGAAAATAAAATTGTTAATTACTGATTTGTTTGGTGAAGTGGAGCAAGCCGCTGACACCAGACCAGTTCTCTTTCCTGACTGAAAATCATCAAAGGTTTAAAATATAAAATCTGAAATGAAGAAGCAAATTTCTTTGGTTGGGAGAAGAAAGATTTATTTCAGCTACATCAGAGTAAAAGAGAAGATACTTTTTTCTGTCATCCTTTATCATTTCACTTTCTTTACACACACACACACACACACACACACACACACACACACATATATATATATACACACACATGTTATGAAGAACAGGGAAAGCTATGCAAAGTAGGACACACTCTTAGAAAGCATTTTTTCTTTATGGACCTCAAATCAATGCCAAATGTACTGAATACAATTCAGAGTGCAATTTATTTATTAGACTTCTATTGCCAGTTTTTTCCATATTTCCAATGCCTGCTTAAGACAGGATTCACTCAAACATTTACTTGATCACATCATGTATTGTCCAGAATGAGCAACATTTTACACAACAATTGAAGAATAATAATTTATCATGCACCACTGTTCTTTCACTATGAGAGTCTCAAGCTGTTTGTATAAATTCTGAAATTAGCAATAACAGCTCACCACTGATTCATTCATTCCTTCAAATTATGTATTTATGTACTTTTACATATTTTGGAATTTTGAACAGTAAACCTTTCCTACTTATGCCAGAAAAACACTCATAGTGTATGCCAGTCTAATCCTGTTAAGTTGCAAGTAAACAAGAAAGTTAACCTTCTGCCTGACATTTTTTGTGCATATGAAGGTTTTAAAAGTAGGTCAAATATGCAAACCAAACAATATGTTTATGATAGCTAGTAAGTAAGGAGTCTACAAAAATTTTATTTGCTGTTTACAACTCTGAGATGTTGCTCATGTGACTCCTCCTTTCTTTTACAAGTAGTAACGTGAAGTTTGTGGTAATATGAACTGATTTTCATCCCACTCAAGACTATTTTCTTCTTTTAATTTGAGAATAAAATCTACCTGAGGCAGGCCAAAGAGAGAGAGAGAAAGGTTACACTTCCAAAGACATGTAATGTCTTCCCAGGAAGTTAGACTACAGTTTATCTAGGAGAAACATGCAGAAGCTGATATTTTACTTCAAATATCAAGCACTTGACCTTTTAAAGCATAAAATGATTTCTCTTTGTGACATACTGCTTCTTTGCTTTTCCATAGGTACAAAAACAACGTGCCCATTGATGTACAGGCTCACCCTGGCAAGTATATCATTCAAAGTCGATATGGGCTGCACTCCCTGGAGATAACTGAGTAAGGAAATATTAAATAATTTAACAAACAGCTTAAGCTGAACTGTAGGTATAAAATGAGACCTGCAAAATGTGAACATATCTCTTGGGATATGTTATCTTGCAGGAGATATCAAGTCAGGTAATATCAGAGGTATCAACTGTGGTGAATGCTGTCTTCTAAACATTGAAGCAGTTCTGGTTTACCTCAGTAGAGGACATGCAATTTACCTGAATTATTTATCTGGATTATTTCTCTGGATATTCCATTTATGACCGAGTTAGAAAAGTGGGACATCTATGATTCCTTTTTCCATCTATTTACTTGATGAGTACAATTAAACATGTGAGCTAACTGTTTTTCAAATATAGCAAAGTTCACAATTCTTACTGAAATCAGGAACAGAACCAAGATGTCCTCACTTATATACAAGAAAGATCTTTAACAGTACTCATCTTCCAAGTGGGAAATCTCTACACTGCCTTTGCATTAAAAACATTGAAAACATAAGACCTAATCAACAACGATCTGGATTTGACAATTTATATACTGACACATGCCCTTTGAAAATATTTTATGAAATCTACCATTTCTACAAGTTCCAGGTTAGGCATCTCTTCATAGAGACAGTAAATTAGTGATGTTTTTTACTAGTTATTCTGTATTCCTAATTTCAAATCTGTAAATAATATTTGAAAAGAGGCATACATTTCAAACACTGGGATTTAACATTGAGAAAAATCTAATGGCTACAATCTGTCCAGTGTCCAGCATGTCTGTCTCCCAGGCTTTTTACTTTATGGATTTTACCCAGATTTTTGAGGGTTTTCTTAATCGAAAACACCAGAGAGGCTGTGCCAGGGAGTAAATGGGTGCTCTGCCTAATCATTTCTATGATTTCAGATGTGAATTTGACGACACTGCCCAGTATCATGCCTCTGCTATGAATGTTAAAGGAGAAGTTTCGGTTTATGCTTCCCTCGTGGTAAAGAGTAGGTTGCAAAAAATTTCCTTCAAGGTTTTTTTGGGGGTTTTTTGTTGGTTTTTTTTTTTTAAAGATGCACATTACCAATTTTGGTTTTGTGGCTCACAGAGACTTTACCTTTTTGGTGATGGTGACACATTTTGTCCTTTTCTGTGTAGGGTACAAAGGAGAAATTGACGCAAGTCTTTTGCATGCTAGAAATCTTTCCCTCTCTCCATGTAAGTTACAATATGTTTCTTTGACAATTCCATTTATAGTTGTGACATCATGACACATGACTAAGCAGAATATTTAGTAACATTATTTTAATAAGAAGTAGGTCTGATTTACGAGGGTGTGGAGCTCTACAATTTCGGATGGTGTTAGCCTCACTAGCGGGGGGAAATGGCATTGCCTTCTAGGTCTGTTGGCTTATATAAGAAACATCCTGTTAATATTGCACTTCACAATGAAATAGAATCTGCCAAAGAGAGAAACACTTCCTCTTTTGCAATATGTAAAACATGGCATGGGGAAGTATGGGCCTACAAAGAGTAGGTGATTGAATTGTTGTCCGCTGCTTATGTGGTTCCATAAGCTGTGAAAATGCACAGAAAAGGCATAGAAAATATTAAATATCCAGAACACAATGACACTATTTTGGGATATATCAAGGTAAAAATTGTAGTCTGTTTTACCTGAGAACCCCACATTGTAACAATATGGTATCCATGCTTCCAAGATGATAAAACAGTCTACCCACATATGCCATGTGGGTGAAGGTGCCCTAGGAACCCCATGAAGTGTTTGACAGGTGAGACTTCCATATATATTGCCGGTAAAATTTGTGATCTATCACTTCTTTATGGGAAAGAAAGGTCACAATTTGCATATATTCATTGATCACAGCAAGAGGCAAAGTTATCAGTACAGGCTAGTTGAGTAAATGTAAAGCGTGACCTTAGTTTTGATCAGCTGAGCTGTTTTCAAAGCAAACATGGTAGCCCCTCTGCCATGGATCTACAGTACAGGTTAAAGGCACTTAGGATATTCTGTCTGGAAAACTGCACCAATTGGGACACACAGCATTTGAAAAGATAAATTCAGGAACAGAAATAGAAACAGGCTACCCTTTTATATTAATAGTAGCCCCCACAAAGGCTTATTAGCTAACAAAAACAAAGGCGAAGTGGACGAATGACTGCTCTGAGATAGAGCAAGGAGTTAAAATGGGTAAAGAGAAGAACCATATAAGCTAAAGATCAACATGACCTGAGCAAATAATTAATCACAAATAGAAGTCTTTTTAAGTCATAAAACAAACCTTATGTTAAAAGACTGGATTAAAAATTTTGAAAATTCTGAAATTAAATTCTGCAGCAGCTTCTCCCTGCTAAAATGAACTATCTGTAAGAACTAGAGTTGTATGAATGAAGAAATAGTCAATTCTCTGCAATAGAAAGGACTTGAATTATGCAACAGTGCAATTACTTCTGAAGATGATGACTTCATATACAAATTGTTCCTATTTATACCTGAACTTTACCTAGGACTGTGTTCATAATCACTGAGTACTTTTTCTTCCCGCTCTTGTCACAGAAGGAAAGAAAACCAGATTTTGTTCTCTTATACAGTTGCTGTTACCCCACATGGCTATGCTTCCAGGTTTGAAATCAGCTTTGTCGACAAGTTTGATGTAGCCTTTGGGAGAGAAGGTGAAACAATGAGTCTTGGCTGCACAGTTGTCATCAATCCTGATATCAAGCGCTTCAAACCAGACATTGAGTGGTACAGGAATGGTGAGAATGTTTGACAAGAAGAAATATAAACTTCTTTCATGTGAATCTTTACTTATTTCAGCTAATGTCAATGTTATGATTTGGTCATCACTTTCTCAGGGTTTCTAATGATAATATTCTCTTTTTCAACTAAAATTGTTTCATAATTGAGTATTTTGATGTGAAACCACAGGAAATTTACAAAGCACTGTGAAAATGTCTTCTAAAGATTTTTTATTTCATAAAAAGTATCTAAACTAGAAGCATTTTTACCAGAGACAACATCTATGTGGCATTTATAGAGCTCATATAGCTTTTATTGTTTATTTATTTATTTATATGCCAAGATATTTTCAAGTAGTTGCCCAGTGTTCTGTAACGGCTGATAAAAAAATATTGCTTTCTGAAGTAATGCTTTGAAATCAAAGCTGTCATAAGAGCAGAATTAGATGTTATTTATGACTCTTTTCGAAGACAGAATGTTGTCTAGTAAGAGTGGTCTCTTTTGTAATTCCAATCTATTCCAGTATATTTTCCATATTCAGAATCTGTTCCTCAGTAGCTCCTGCTGGTTCTCACAATGAAATTCTCTAATTCCCAGGTGTTCTTATTACACCATCCAAATGGGTGCAGATGCAGTGGAGCGGGGAGCGAGCTTCTTTGACACTGACTCATGCAAACAAGGAAGATGAAGGTCTTTACACGCTGCGAGTGGCGATGGGAGAGTACTATGAGGAGTACAGCGGTTATGTCTTTGTTCGAGGTGGGCTACTGTCTTATGCACAAAGCTCACTACAGAGCTAAGGGAAAATCAGTCTCAGATATCTGAGGTGCTCCCCCCACTTCCCCCAGCCCCCCATCGCAATAGAACAATAATTTTCTTTTAATAGAGTCTAGCAATGCGCACTCCAGTCATTATCTCTGGAAAAAATACGTGCATGTGTCAGGCTTCGGCGTCTTGTGCCTGAAGACCTCTAAACTCCATTGACATTCTGAGGAGGAAATTTAGGGTATTATGTTCAGAGTGCTGAACATCAGTCATAAGGAGGAAAAATGCACATAATAAGTTACAAATGCTTTTTTTGTAACCATCCCACTGCTAGCTAAACTGCACTATTTTTGTCAAGATTTTCTGCACAATTTGAGGGATTCTGTCTAATGCACGCTGCAGGAAAAAATACAGTGGGATGGAAAGTGCATCTGATGCAAGATCTGCACCTGGAAAAGCATAATCTCATGCACCAGAATAGGCTAGTGTTTGTCTGGAGAGCTGCTTTGCAGGAAGGATCCTGGTGGGCCAAGGTGAACATGTGCCGTTGTCACAAAGACAGTGGCACCCCGGGCTGCTTTAGGAAAAGCATTGCCAGCAGACTGAGGTGGTGATCCTTGCCATCAGCACTGCTGGGACTCATCTAGAATGCTAGATCCATTCCTGGGATCCCCCATACAAAAGAGACATGGGCTCACTGAGGTGAGGCCACTGAAGGGATCTGAAGGTGATTTACAGCTTGGAGCATCTTTCATATGAGGAAAGGCTCTGGCTGACTCTGCTTTGAGCCAGAGGCTAAACTAGGCAATATTTGGAGCTGCCTGCCAACCTCAAGCACCATGTGATTCTCTGAAGTAATGCAGTGAAGAGTGGAATTAAAATGTAATTTTTGTGAATGTTGTTTGCTTGTGCCTCCAAAAACTTTATTGAATATCCATTGAAAATTATTTCTTTAAAAGGAGCCATTGCTATCCAGTTGTGTGCCGATTCTATATCTGTCCCAGCTTCTAAAAGCAGCTGAAGTGTGTAATGCTAATTCAAAAGGCTCTGGAGATTCTTGGCTCTGAGACCATGCCCAGAACAGCTCCCTGATGCCAAGTTCAGCAGAGCTGTGTGAGATAACAACCTGCCCAGAAAATACAACTGAAGCAGACGTTTTCAACACCTGAAGAAAGACCCTATTGAAATGAGCTTCTGTGTCAAGAAATAGGATTTGTCTTCCTTTATTTGTTTTACATTGTGCTTCCATATAAATAAATGATCACCCTCAATCCTATTACATCTTCTGGCAACACAGGTGTGACCTGACTGACACCACCACCCCTTTCAGTAGAGTATCTTCCTACACACACAAACACACTGTGTGTGTTTACTAAATTCTAATTACATTAATTTTATTCTACATTCCTATTTAAATGGTCACCAAAATCTTGGTTGGCTGCTGTATTCTCATCACTCCTGAACTGTAGCCAAATTTGCTTTAAATGGCAGCTCTGGTATTTAAGCAGTTGTAGGGTTTTTTTGTATCACACACAGAAATTAGTGTATCAATGAAAGGGAGGCTCATAATGTTATGCCTCCAGACTGGCTTTGAGAGCATGTGTGATGCCTCTGCCATGGCTACAGGTCATCATTTGCCAGCAAGCCATCAGGGATGAAATCCTAGCCTCCTAGAGGCTGATCAGCAATGCTGGTTCTCCCAGCTGTTTCCCAGTCTGTTTTGGAAAGAAACCATTGTCTCATGTTCTGTCAAGTGGCAAATATGGGCAATGGAAACCTTTCATAAAGAGATCACTGAAGACATATTGTTATTACTATTAATGTTCTTACTATTCTGTGATGTTAACTGGATGGTTTACTCTGTGTGTTACCATTTTTAAAAATCAAGTTACCTGTAATTAAAACCTGGACTCGGCAACTTTGGGGCAGCTTGAAAAGGTCTGTGTGGTGCTACTCTGCCTATAAGAGTGTCAAGTGTGGCTGGGATTTCTTTTTTTTTTTAGGAAAAATAATGTTTCACTTGATGAAACATATTAAATACTCTAATAAGTCATTTTTTTCATGAAAGTCAAAATCATGTAAAATAGGGAATACTGTATACTATAAAGCAAAAACCTGTAATACCTTGAAACATTAGATCTTTCTGAAAATTCAGTTTTATATAGAATGTCTGAATAGTATTTATTAATAATTTTTTTTTATTCAGGTATATATATCTTAGTTCTACTTTTGAGGTAGCTCACAATTGTACAAATTGATGCTTTCTTCTGCAGAGAAACAATATCTCTTATTTGAAAGTCTTTCACAGAATCTTCCTGCAAAGGTTATTTTTCTCTACATGAAAATTGCACCATCTCACAAATCAGACTCTTTGTAAACAGTAAAAATTCCCCAGTGCCCAGCACAATTTTTCAAAACTTTAGATAAGACATGTCCAGAAGCTGATGCAGGAGTCAAGGCCCTTTGACACCAACAGTCCCAGATTTATGGTAAACACTTGAAAAAAAAAAAAAAAAAAGCTTATCCTTATTTTCACATTGATAATATATGTGTAATATAATTAAACTTCAAAAGGTTTTGATACCTTTGCAGTTCACAGCCAACCAAAACCAAACAATGAAGAACTATGAGTGGAGATAAGATATTTAATTCAGTATTGTTATATCCAGTGGCTGAATACTTTCAATTCAACTATTGCCTGGCTGCCAAATTTTTAGTTCAACAGTGTCTCTTGCAGCTCCCTAACCAAAATGCATGATACTAATTCTATTTAAAATGTCTACATTTACAGTATGCTGTAACATATAAAACATTTGTAAATGTTGCAAAGAAAAGCCAAAACCTAGAAAAACATTATCAGTATAAAAGAAAATACTTTTTGGAAGTCTGTAGGAACACAATTTGGTCCTTAAAGATTAATAATTGTTAAAGAACTGTGGTTCACATTTGCAAACATATTTCTCCATCCTCATAGATGCTGATGCTGAAATTCCTGGAGCCCCTGGGGCACCACTGGATGTGCAGTGCTTAGATGCCAACAAAGATTATGTCATTGTCTCCTGGAAGCAACCTGCTGTTGATGGAGGAAACCCCATCCTTGGGTATTTCATTGACAGGTCAGTGAGTGTGCTGGACTGGAGAATTCATATTGCTGCTCATTCCAACAGAAAAAACTAAAGACACATTAGAAAGCATAAGATAAAACAGTCATTTATTATTTTCATTCTTGTTGCTGGCCAGAAGAAAATTGATGTTTTGTTTTGTTGTGTTTTGTTTTGGCTTGGCCTGATCTATCTTCCATGGAAAGAATTACATCTTCTTTCATTTAATTTGCATAGAAAGGATTCTGTGAGATCTCAGCCCTTGCTGCTTCTCTGAGGCTTGAGAGGCCTCGGGATTTTGTAGTGTTTGGTAATTCTGCATCAGGCAGCTGTGGCTCCTTCAGTACCAAGGCTCTCTTGCCTCTCTCTGAATATGTACCAGAAAGCAAAATATTATCTCAAAGGGGCTTGGATTTCTTTCCCAAATGCTGTTGTTATTCCAGTTCTTAGATTCACAAGCTTCCTGGAAATTTTTTTAAAAAATGTGAACCTTCAGGATCCTAGAAGCCTGTGATTTAAGAAATTAAGTCAGTATTTTGGTGCTTTTTTTTTGAATTTTCGGTGCTGGTAATATTTGTTTGGATTTCAGTAACAGAGTCCATTATATGAGGTTCCTCTGTGCTTATTCAAATCCATGTAAAAAACACCCAAACATATATATATATATATATATATATATGAAATATGCCATTATGTTATGCCTTTGAATATACATAAAATATATATCTGTAAAAAGAGGGTATTTCTTTGTGAAATAAATCTAACACTCAAATATAACTTTACTGTTTTGATAACTTCTGAGTGCCAGCCACTGCTGTAACTATGTTCTGCTAGATCTAAGCTATGGCTCTTTAACATTCGTTGAAAAATCCTAAACAAAAGACAGGACTAGACTCTGAGCAATAATATCTCATTTTAAAACTAGGCGATTGAAGGATGTTAGGACTGAAGTAACTGCAAGAGAAATGGAATTTTGCTTTTTCTGTTGTGTTCACCTTGTTTATTCTGCATTTGTTCCCAAATTCAAAGATGAGTTACTGCTCTCCAGTGCTGGATCCCACCAAACTATTCAGGGACCCAAATACTCACCCTTACTGCCTTGTGGAGTTGAGGGGGTGACTAGCAGGACTGGTCTGTGCTGGTCTGTGCTGGTCTGTCTCTCACCCCAAGCAGACACAAGAACCACAAAACCACCCTGATTGGGATGGTAGAAATTCTCAGGATAGATCCTTGCATGTACCAAGAGATCTGGGTAGGAGCTGTAGCCTTCTCTTTGGTAGGAAGCTCACCCGGTAGTCTCTTCCAAGCTGAAAGGTCATGTTCCTGTTAACCATGTTGCTGGATACAGGGAAACCATCACCACAGGCTTCTCCTGCCTCCCTGAGCTGGTCGTATATTCCTTCTGCCACAAACCAGCCTCCTGATGTGTGTGAGGCTTCACAGTTGTGGGACCAGCAGCACCACGCTGGGTCCTGTCATTGTAGGGACTGCAGCCAGCACACCACAGGCTCCCTGGCGGCCCCAGAGGTCTGGGCTCTGAAGCAGGGCCTGACTGAGTGCCCACCTGTAACCCATTCACAGCTCTCTCTGTGCTGGGCTGATCCCAGAGCTCACAGTGGAGGTCTCTGCACCCCGTGAAGCCCAGCATCTTGTGGGGTGTAGAGTGCAGCATCGTGCAGGAACGCTGAAGTAGTGTCCTCCTGACAACTGCAAGGGATGCATATTTCCTGTCCTGTCAAGTAAGCTAAAGCTGACACTCCCTAAGCATACTTTGGAGGCTTTGAGCAGTGAAGTAAGTCTGTTCTTATCCCTTTTTCAGTCAGGAAAGAAGGGTGCAGCTGTGAGGGATTTAGTGCATGCCCAGCTGGTACTTCAGCCTGACGCCTTGCTGCAGCTGCTTTGATGTCACCAGTATATAATTCTGCTGGAAACTGCTATGGACCAGCCAACAGATGGTGAAGCTCCAAAGACATGTGGGTGCCCCGAGTTCATGATTTTTCCCTTCCCAGCACTGCTCTTGCTGTTTGTGTTTTCCAGGTGTGAGGTTGGCACGTCCCACTGGACCCAGTGCAATGAGAATCCCGTGAAGTTTGCTCGCTTTCCTGTCACTGGTCTGATTGAAGGCCGTTCCTACATTTTCCGAGTCCGAGCTGTGAACAAAGCTGGTGTCAGCCTGCCATCCCGGGTGTCAGAGCCTGTGGCTGCTCTGGATCCTGCAGACAGAGCCAGGCTTAGAAGTAAGATGTGCTTTTTACAGGTTGCATGAGAGGTTTGAGAAGTCACAACTCATTAAAAAAAAGTAAAGATGTATGACTGTATGACTCTCAACTCATAAGCCTTCAAATTCCCACTAGAGGGTGCAATGCAAAGCCAAAATGTTCTTTGGAGACAGCTTTGCCAGGAAGAAATCATCTCAGTGCTCTTTGCACTAAGTGTTCTATGCTGAAATGGCTTTGGCTGACTGCAGTGCTATGCTCCAAACTTGCAGGAAGGGGGGGAAAAGGCACGGGATAATTTAATTGCCTAGAGAGAGACTTGGTTTTGTTCAGCCAACAGAATAGCTGAACAGATCCTGTGAACAGTCTGTCTCTGAGCCACAGACAAGGGTGGCTGATTCTGTTCTCATGTGACAATCCAAGTCTTTCAATAACATCAGAGCAACATCAGGAAAGCTGAACAGATCCCAAGCTCTCTGCTTTAAGGTTAGCATTTTACAAGTCAAGGATATTTCTCCTGTGGCCTCACAATGTCTCAGACATTTTGCTTCCAAACCCACCTCTCTACACATATGGCATAATCACATGCCTAAAATAAATTTCTATTTCTATTCAAAATCTATTTCTACGTGTTTCTGAAGTTTTACAATTTAAAATGGTCCAATGTGAAGGGCTATTGTACACAAAGCTACAGTGCTCCCATGGTCCCAGCTTGTACAAGCTAATGAGTATAGTGCTGCAGCCAGATAATCTAGGTTTCCATTCAAGATAAAACAAAAGGCCAGAGGAAAGAGATTTGGCACTGCCAGGAAACATTGCACTCAGTCAGACATGTGAAACCCTAAGCCAGGGGAGGAGGGAGGAGTCTTCTCCTCAATGGGCAGCATGGAATCTGTCACAGGAGGTGAAGTCTGGGTTTGGTGGCCTATTCCTGTTATATCTCCTCCTCTCATGTCTCATAATTTTTCTCCCCACCTGCTTCCTCTCTTCTTTCATCTCCAAAACGGATCAGCCAATGTAAGGTGAACAATGTGGAGGCGGAGAACAGTGTTTGCAAAAATTATCTCTGAAAGTGCATTGACCTGGTTGAAAGCTGCATAACTGCAGTAGTGTGATAACATATTGGTTGCTCAGAGAGCCACCCAAATTTATCAAGTGGACATGTTGAGTCAGGCTGAGCTGTTACTGTTTGTGACTGTGACCCACAATTTAAAAGCTGGTAATGTGAAGGAAAGTGGTTAAAAAGAGACAAGATGCAGCCTGCAGGAATTTGACAGTTCCTTTAATAAGTGAGCTGTTAAACCAAAGGAATAGAGGATGGAAAATAAAGCTGAAACTAATTCTCTGAAAACAATGAGCTGAGTGAACCAAATACCTCTGCTTGTCACCTAGGAGACTTCAGTGACATTTCAAGAAGGAATAGATCTTTCAGTGGATTAAGTTTTCTAGCTATATTAAATGCTGAGCTGCTCTCAGTATTCAATCTGTTAAGCCCACAACTAGCTTGGGTAACTAGCTTGCTACATGAGCAACAGCTAAGCAAAAATGAAGCTCATGGGGATCTTGTAATTGTTAGTTTTGAGCAACAAAAGAATCAGCTTTCTCATTGTTCAAAAATTTCCTGGTGTCCTATTTCCTTGTTATCTCTGACATTTGTTTCAGGTCACCCTTCTGCTCCTTGGACTGGACAGATTATTGTGACTGAGGAAGAACCTGCAGGTAAACACAGCCCTTTTGCCTACAAATGTCTAATGTGAAGCTGGTTGAGTAATTAGGAAAACTCTGAGTTCAGTGGACTTTGGCACAGACCCAAAGTTTGTTGTTCTGAAAGTCACTTGACCTTGAATAACTCAACGACTTGGTTTTTGAGGTGAAGTTTTATTATTCAGGACATAACGAAATCATGCTTAGAATTGAAAGAAAGAAATTTAAACCTAATATTTAGAAGACTTTTAACTCTACATTTAAACAAAAAAAGATTAAGTGCTGAGTATATTGATACTCCTATTTTTTTAATTATGATGCTAATTCTGATACAAAACCAGAAAATAATCCAAGTTCTCTTTCCTATTCTTCCCTGTCCTTCAGAGGGTGTTGTTCCTGGTGCCCCCACAGACCTCCAAGTTATTGAGGCCACCAAGAACTATGTTGTACTTAGCTGGAAACCTCCTGGGCAGCGGGGCCATGAGGGTATCATGTACTTTGTGGAAAAGGTAAAATTGGACAAAATCAGAATCATGCTGTGCCAATATTTTATGTTTGTTTTGTCATCTCTTCTGAACCTCTGGTTAACTTTCATTTCTGTCTGAGATTCATAAATTAGGGCAGGAATTAGAAGTTCATCAAGGTAACTGTCAAGCTGTAGATTAAGTTAAACTAGGAATAAAAGAATGATGGGAAATAGGAAAGTAGATGAAGAGTGGGTCACACCCCGTAATATTCTTGAATTGTGTCATTGACCTACCTGGAGTAGAAAGAACAAAACTTCTTCTATAATGTGAAAGCACAGAGCAAAATCACATGCTTAAAAAATAAAATAAACATAAATAAATAAATAAATATATAAATACGATACATTTATTTTTATGTCTTTGCATCTTATATATATGATATTAGATAGATGGATAGATAGACAGATAGATAGATAGATAGATAGATAGACAGATAGATAGATAGATAGATAGATAGATAGATAGATAGATAGATAGATAGATAATTTGTATAGATGAAGTTTGTCTGGGAGGATAGATTGTTAACATTTTGGATGGAAGCATTTTGCAAGAGTTTCTTGTCATCAGCGCTCTCTATTCCAGCTGCCTTTTCATGTTTATCCTCTGCATTATCTTTCCATTTGCTCCACCAACTCAACAAAGATCACAAAATTTATTTTCTGATCTCCTAGAACAGAATCAGGTTTCATTTCAGTGGTTAATTTTTCCTAAGGTCTTTTTTCATGGCTGCTAGCCTAGAAAATTCTTCACACCATCACCCTTTCTACTTGCATCTCTTGGCTCATAAACCTTTTTATCAATGTTTTTTCCTATCAGTCTAGAGGTGTCATCAAGAGAGACATAAATATCTTCCCATTATGTGTTTTCATCTCTCATACAAAATCTGGTCTAAATAAATGAGTTTCACTTAGCAACAACCTTAGAGAGGATGAATATATGAATTTTGAATTTATGTATAAAAAGCTATTTAATAACCGATTTCATGCTGAGTACTCAGGACTAATGTCACATAGTTAGATGAGAATTTGAATCCCTCAGAAACCAGAACCATTACTTGAAATTATACTTAATGTAAATGAAAGCAAAAAATTAATCACTAGTATTAGTGATGTAAGTGATCATTGTATGCAGAATTTCTCGCCACAGAAGTAAAAACAATTCACAAATTAATTTCAAATGTTATTTTTTTTTCTGGAAATGAGGGCCAAATCATGATTAATTCTGAAAGCCACCCCAAAGACACTAAGAGTGCCACAAGAGCATCTAGAAGCAAAGTGGTAATGCTAGAGTTTTGCTCTTAGCATAATGCTGAATATCCACAAAACTCATTTTGAAAGTGGTCCAGACTGGGTGCAGTTAATAACATCACTTCCTTGCAGTGGAGAGGGTTTAGCTCTGGTATATTAAAACCAGTACACTTTATGTATGTTTTCTGAAGTAAGTGAACATCTGGCAGATTCAAAAGCTTTGAAATATGCTCATACTTTGGAAAGGCCCAAAGAAGGGATTCTCCACGGCAGGCATGAACTCCAGTGGTCCAGTGGTTGTGTGAGATGCTCAGCCTTCAGATACTTCTCTTCTAAACGTGGTTTCTGGGTTTGACTGCAGTGTGTTGCTGGCACAGAGGACTGGCAAAGGGTGAACACCGAGATCCCTGTGAAGTCCCCTCGCTTTGCAGTTTTTGATTTGTCTGAAGGCAAATCCTACTGCTTCCGAGTTCGCTGCTGCAATTCAGCTGGAATTGGAGAACCCTCAGAAGCAACTGAAGCCACTGTAGTGGATGACAAACTCGGTAAGCATGTGATCACGTGTATTAAATCACATCCATGGTAACTTTTCAGGTTGTGAAGTAGTTGTTTTGTCTTCAGGCAGGTAGCTGCTCAGAAAATAATTCAAGTATGAAAAGCAGTCAGCGATTTATTCCCTTTAGCTAAAGTAATTTTTGTTTGGGTTGTTCAGCCTTTAATGTACAGTCAAATGACAAATGCAAACCAAGGAAATTAAGCTGCAAATAATGATGCCAAGAACTGCAAAGACTGCAAATAGCAAAAGAAAATGAAAACTCAAGGAAGTATGAAAATGTTTTGTTTTACTTAGATTCTTTATTGAAAGTAAGCCTAGACATCAGCAGAGTCTAACCTTCCTTGTTTGCCAAATTAAACAAAAGTGAAGAATTTAATACTTACATGAAAGCAGAGACTGTTTTCACTGGAAGAGAAGCCAAGATGTTCAATATAGAAAGTCATCAGTAGCTACACCTACATTACCAATTTGTTTCCAAACAGAAATGCAGCTTTCAATCCAATTCCCAAATGATCTCTGTCCACTTCATATTGACTTCTCAGAGCATCTGGATGCACATGAAATACATTTTTTAAGAAGAATAAAACATCTCTTCTTGAAAAACCCTGTAGATACCTGTAATGGGTTTAATACCCTTTGCCACCTAACAGGAGCCTTGGTTTCTGGCTTATCCTGTGGGTTGCACAAGATCTTCAACGTGCACCTAGCACATTTTCTCTTTTAGAAAGCTCCAAATCACATCTCTGGTGCAGTTGTTCAGCACAAGGGGGTAAGCTAGACATGATTTTAAGGAAATACACTGAATCCTAGGAATACAGAAGGGAAGAACCTCACCACCAAAGGCTTGAGCCTATTGATCCTGTCCTGTCCTGAGAGATTAGTTAATTTAAATCAGAGTAGTTTTTTTAAGGTTAAATCTGTAGTAGTCATAATAATATAATCAAGAATAGAATTTCATGCTTATTTTATTTATGAGTTTTAACTGGCAGGCTAATTCATTTCTGCTTCTCTCCCACAGATATTCCCAAAGCTCCTGGCCGTATCATGCCAACTAGGAATACAGATACTTCCGTTGTTGTCACTTGGTCAGAGCCCCCAGATGCCAAGGAGCTGGTTGGGTACTACATTGAGTCAAGTGTGGAAGGATCTGGTCGTTGGGAACCATGCAACAACAATCCAGTGAAAGGCACAAGGTAATTAATCTTAAACTATGGAAATGATGGTCACCAGTGTCTGATTTATTGGATATATGTCCTTTCCAGCCATTAGTAGTAGTAGAGCTAATCTTTCTGTGGTAGCCAGCAGGCTGGAATCCCTCTTGCATGTAAAGCTCATAAGAAGTTATAAAAACATATTTCAAACTGTGAGTTTTGTCCAAAGAGAAATTAATCAACCTTATATTAGAAACAATTAGGCAAGGGGAAGAAACATGGACATTGTTAATGAAGAAAAGAGAAGCAGTTTGCTACTTCTAGCTATTGTACAGCCTATCAGTCTGATGAAAAACAGGACATTGAGGAATGACTGAACTTACAAATGTGGAAAAATAAACTGCATAATGTTTGGAAGCAAAGTGCTTTGTTTTGGAAGATTGCTTTAAACATTTCTGGACTGTGTATCTGGACTGTCAGGCAGCCATGTGGACTATATCCCACTAAAAATATTACTTTCTGACTGCTCTTTCACTTAAAATCATCGAGAAATTAATGAACACTCTTAAATATTGGGTACAAACCCACATTTCTTACCGATATGAAGCTTCATCTCCAGTCAGAAAAAATAATCAAGATTTAAAACTTCCTGAAATAAATCAGATTTGGTTTCATTTGAGTAAGTAATCTTCAGAGTCTGAAGGAGTAAGTGCAGAGCTTTTTCCTCAAGTGGATTGATGTCAATACAGAAATAGTCTCTGATTGTTATGACTGATTCTGCTTATTTGTACTCGCTATCTGTGACAACTCTTATTACAACAAGTGAGACTCTGCTAAATACTTCTGGACCAGTTTTGCTGTTTAGGAGGCCATTGTAAATGCTTAGTATATCAGAAGTACCTAAAATTTCACTTCACTGAACACAGACACAACAATTTCATTTATGTGTTCTTTTAGTGAATTTATATTGCATTTATATTTATGTGTGTCATTATTACATCCTTTCATACCTATTTCTATGAGTTATACTGTAGTTATATCAAAAGTGGCTGAAGTTTCATGCTCTTTGCTTGTTTTAAAATATGAAATGTGACCTTTAATCACCATAGAAATGAAAATATTGTTCTGAGTTACTATATGTTGTGATACAAGTACACTGCATAGGTTTCTAGTGCTGCATTTTTAGTCAGTGTGATATAATGTATGATGCAGTCAGGCACAGGCTGTCTGTTAACTCTTGTTTTTTCTAGTTGAGTCAATCTTAAAGCATTAGCTGTAGTTCATTTTGATGAACTATGCAATATATTTTGATCTTTTGAAATTCTGCACGTCCTAGTGAAAGCAAATGACTTGGAAAAGTCTGATAGAATGTGTAGGGAAAATTCCACTTTGAAAATTTTGATTCAGGTTTTTTTCCTTACCCCAAAATAAAACAGGTTTTGTTTTTCACATTGTAGCTGCTTCATATGCCATAGCATGACATCAGCATTGGTAATTCAATTATTACTACATTATGAAGTAGAAAAAAATCAAAGTAACATTGAATAAAATACACTTAAAATACCTACTGAAAAATAAATGGGGTTTTAAACAAACAAACAAAAAATTTAAATTTCCATATCACAATCTATTCCTAAATAAATTATTCCTGCCTTTGGAAATTTTGTGTTTTCAGGGTGGACTCCAGAGAAAATTTATGAGGGTTTTTCTTATGTGACAATTAGATTATCAAATAAACGTCTTCAAATAAAAAAAAAATCATCTGACTTGGATTATTGTCATGTATTGAAGCAAGAAAGTGAAGTACAAAAATAATGTAGCTCCTGTACAATGCCTTGTAATTTTTTTGAATGCTGCAGTTTTTCATTTATGATTGGAAGGGATTTATGGGAACCTGTGTTACATGTGTCCTTTACTTGTGTCATGAAAATATCCCACAAGAAGCAAATACAGACCTTACCTGTGCAGATTTTCACATTTTTCTATTAGGAAGTATGGATTTTATATGCTGGCTGAAGTAAGGTAGACCCTGTGGTAACACAGGAACTTGTGTAGTCTCAAGAGGGAAAGATTGTTGAAATAGTGTGTCTTAAAAGAGGTGGGTTTAAACACTGTTGTGTGAAAGAGGTGCCCAGATTCTGCATTCTCTGAACTTCATATAAGTAAGTGGGGTCATGGTTTGTCCTTGGTTTATAGAAAACAGAATAAATATCATGGAAGAAATTCTTTCTTTCTTTCCCCCCTTAAACCTTTTCTCTGTAATACTTTCTAAGTATTCCTTGTCTGGTTTGTTTTAGATTCATTTGCCATGGGCTCAGCAACGGTGAGAAGTACATTTTCAGAGTCAGAGCTGTTAATGCAGCAGGTCTCAGTGAATTTTCACAAGAATCAGAACCTATAGAAGTGAAAGCAGCCATTGGTAAGCTATTCTCCATTGCCTCTTTCAACTGTAATTAATTAAGTAAATACATTCTCAGTTATTATTAGTAACTAATTAATTGCTTTGTTTCACAATGTTGTCCACAAATAATAATTTATCCATACATCCTATAGTCTCACAGACATAGTTTCACAATCACTGCACTCTTGTAGACTGTTCACCTTCACCATCCAGTTTTCTTCAGGTGTTTCTTGTGAGCCACTGTATGAGAGCACTGCCAAGTTCACTTAATAGGTGTCCTGGAAAACGGGAATGTCATTCTGATTCTGTAATCTGGTAAATCACCTCTAATGCACACCGTCCTAAATACAGTCAGTTCCTAAGAAATTTGTTTCCATGGCTAAACCTAGTAGTGCAATGTGTCTCCTGTAAACCTGCTATAACCCTGTGTGTTCTCCCTTTGCTGATGGGTTGCTTCTGTTTGCCACTGCCTGAACTAATCCATAAAGATTAATGAGATCATTGCACTAGAATAAATTGTGTGTCTGCAACACCCTCACTCTCATTTGTATTGAAGCTGCATACCTCTCAACCTTAGAGCAGACATGTAGCTTAGGGCAATTTTGTGAGATCATCTTGATAGGATCAGAAATGTGACCTGGAAGATCCAATACTAAAATAATTGTAGCAAAGTAAGAATACTATTAACTTTATATATTTTTTTCTGCTCTGAATACTAGACATTATTAAAAAAACACATTATTTGTGATCAGGCTGAGAGGTATTCTATGCATTTCAATTTTTTTTAAATTCAGGCTTAACATTTTGTGTGTAAACACAGTGACTTGTCATACGTCGGTTGTATTGTTCACTGCATGCATTTCTTCACTTTGTTGCCTAAATGAAGAAAAAAGAATGTGTTCTAAATCCAAATGTCTTTGCTGTTTTCTGGCAATTATAGGGGGAGGATTGCTTCATGGTGTGTGTCCTGAACTGAGTGGTAAAGCTTCTGGACTAACAGACTGCACTACCAGCTGGGAAGGCATGCATGGGGCTTCCCAGCCTATCTTTGACACAGATGCTTTGCTAAAATGCAATGCTAAGTTTAATAGAGAGACACTGCCCAGTAGCTGTGGCAAACTGGAGAGTACAGGAGACAGTAACACGAGAGAAATGGTTAAGGACGCTGTCACATCTGCATCACAAAAAGTTGCTGCTAAGCAGGCAAGTAAGTCCCGACCCGGGGATCTTTTGACAGTGGAAAAAGTTACAAAGAAGAAAGATACAGGTGAGAATTAATAAAATAAATAGATTTTTCAGCTTTAGTAGGTCCACTTCAGACTGCTGTAACTTCTGTTCAACTGTGCCACAAGTGAGCGTGCTCTACAGTGATGCATCTTCTATCAAAGCCTTTAATTATGTGCTCAACTCTGCATTAAGATCATTATGCATGTAATGGTACTGGAGGTCACTTTACAAACTTAGTGGTTAATGAAAGTGAAACATATCAATATGGTTAGTAATTTAATGGCTTGTTTGACTGCATATTAATGTATCCAAGGTGGTATATGATTTCTGAATCACTTCTGTACTTTGTGAGGAATCTGGTTACCTAGTTCTCTGGGTTATATATATAGGAAGGAAACAAAATCTGATTATGATGGTAAGCATGAAAATTTGTGTTCTGTTAGGTAATTTTAAGATCCTTTGTGGATTTTAGCCTAACCTCCGTCTTACCTGCTGACACACTGTGCTAATGAATGTTTTGTTCTACCCCTGACTAATAGTGATATGTATGGAGGAAAACCTAACAAGTTACAGGCACATGCACAAAATCATGTTTAAAATTGCAGTGCCTGAGCACCCATTTTGCCCAAGATATGCGGGGCTTGAATTTCATTTAAATCCTGGTACCTGGCCAGGGAACTAAACTCCTCCCTAGGCCTCTGAAGTGAGACACAAAATGTCGAACAGAAAACAAATTAGGGGCACCTGGGCCTAGCTGACACAAATATAAAACATTACACACAAAAGGAAACATATATGATGTGGGATTTCCATCCAAAGTTTGACTTCAGGGCACAAGTAAGGCTTTCCACTGGTATGTTACATATTGGATGTGGGCAAGCATTTTCTTACTAGATACAGAAGAAATATAAGAAAGTGGGTTGGTATGAAATGAATGATTTCTGTATTATTTAAAAGAAAAAATCTAAGAAGAAAGATTATGCCACGTGTTTTTTAATGTAAGTTCCAGTAACAGACATGTTCCATTTCTGGTCATACTGCAGTGCCTATGATCACTCTGCCTTCCATTAAGGTAAGATCACATGATGGGTGCAATGATAAAATTTGCACAGTGTATAAATTTAAAAGAAAAAAAGGAACAGATAAAGGCAATTCTTGGGAGGAAAGAATGTGAGACTATTTCTCTTAAAAAGAGGAAAGGACAATGAATATTGTATTGCAAAACGGGGTTTGCTTTCTGCAAAAGAAAACAAATCATTGCATCTCTAATTTTTTTGCTTTTCCTGCAATGTTAGTTTTAGTTTCTCATTTTTCACAGAGTAAAGTGAGTCCTGATCACTTGCATCAGAGCTGCAATTGCAACACATTCTTTTGCTATGTATCAGCCTTCTTTACAACAACAGGGAATCCTGAAAACTAATTCCTATACAGTTTGGACTTTGCATTTGGTTTGTGGAAGCATTTATTCTGCATTTCTTAGTCCAGTTCCAGAAACTTCCCTTGAGCACATAAACGCTGTCCTAATTAGGAAACACGGGATAGGAGCCACTTGAATACGGTAAGTGAAAGCAAGCCTGAAATATTGCCTCCTACTTACATGTTATTCACACTGAAACAGCTGCTCCATCTCCACCTTACGACATCGTGGTGCTCGAGAGTGTTCGTGACTCAATGGTCCTGGGATGGAAACAACCTGAAGCCATTGGTGGAACTGAAATTACCGGCTACTATGTGAACTATAGGGAAGTGGTTGATGGAGTTCCTGGGAAATGGAAGGAGGCCAACATTAAGGCTGTTACTGAGAGGGCATACAGGGTAAGAGATTAACTCCAGTTATTGCTGGGGGAGCTGCCAGTATTTTCAAATCAAATCTCAAAGATGGGTTGGGATGAATTATGATTCAGTGTACAGATAACTATTCAGAGGGTTTTAATTCCGTGATGGTAAATTTATTTAGCCCTGTTAAACTTCTCTGCAAAATTGTTTGTACACTTATTTGTTAGTCTGGCATCAGCTGTCATCTGTAAATTCACTGAGATCATATGATATCTTGTAAGTTGGGCCCTCACAATAAATGGAGCTCCTACTGGTTTGATGGACATATCCCAGTGCTTGCTGGTGCTGAAGCCAGCTCTGTGCCAGCTGCTTTTTGTGATCAGTTCTTGACCCAGTTTAGAGACAGTGCTACCTACAACCTCATTGAGCTGCTTTAGAAATGAAAAAGCAATGCCAGGACTGAGTTTCACCCCACTGTGAGGACAACTCTTGCCTTAAGTGAACTTGCTCCGTACCACGAGACAGACTAAGATGATTGTTGAGTAATACCCTGTTTCCTCCCTGGCTACCAAAGTGTATCAATAGGAAAAGAGGGTTGCAATTTGAGTGTGCTAAGATCACTCATGTGTGCTCCATCATTGGTCAGAGGAAAAGCCAAGATAATTGTCATGTTAAGATGTTAATAATGCTTCCATCTTCAGGCACACTTAAAAGCATGCTCATGTTTTCAACAATTGTCATTGTGACTTTCTTCTGAAGTCCTAATCTGAAGTTAATAAGTACCATCTTATTGATCCTGCAGATCCAAGACCTGAAGGAAAACATGGTGTACCAGTTCCAGGTGGCTGCTGCTAACCTGGCAGGGGTTGGGACACCCTCCAAACCCAGCAAGCCCTTCAAATGTGAAGAGTGGACCATTGCTGTGCCTGGTAGGATCCAGAGTGTGACACAGCCCAGGGGTGCTCTGGGACTGATTATCTAATGCAGGCATTTTGCAGGGGAGTCAAAGGGACACTGAAGTTCACGGCCAGGCTTGAATCATCAGCACTTTGACTTAGTACCATTAGAGTGATGCCTTACATAATCCCTATTTAAGTAGCAGCATTTTACAAGCAGCTTCTTTAGTTTTCTTTCTCTCTCCTCCTTTGTTCCTCTACTGTGTCTGGCACTTTGCTTTCTAGTTCAAGTACTAGACATTGATACCTGTCTAAGATACAAGGCAGAGAAGAATGGGATCTTGTAACCCTTGTCTAAATGTACAAGGCCAGATCCCTGACCTTTTAACATTCATTGAAATGAATGAAAACAACCTCCACTGACTTCAGTGGACTTTAGACAAGTCCTTGAAGCAGTACATTAGCTTAATTATTAACTTATTTCCCTGAGTTTGGGGATTATTTGTCCATTTTGTAAGCTCATGAATATTTGATCAATATACCAATCTCAACCAATTAGATTGTGTTTTGGGTTACTCTTTTTAATTGGGATGGATTGTATGTACATTGGGTCAAAGTATGATACAGAGGAACTAAATGTTATATAAATTCTGAGTACCATTCTAGGTTCTGTCTGTTTTTGGTTCTGGAGTCTAACACATTGGTCCCTTTGGGATTTATTTTGATACCGCAACTCCAACTTTTACGTTTCAGGGCCACCCCATGATGTCAAATGCACAGAAGTTAGGAAGGACTCTCTGGTTTTACTGTGGAAGGAGCCAGTTTATTCTGGTCGTAGTCCCATAGTTGGTTATTATGTTGATATGAAGGAAACTGAAGCAAAGGAGGAGCACTGGAGAAGTGTCAATGAGAAGCCACTTCAAAAGAAATTCTTGAAGGTAAATAGCTGAAGACTCGAATACTGGCATAGCAGCATAACCTTGGGGAAGTCAGTTTGGATAGCATCATCATGGCTCCACTTAAAGGAATTCTCAGTAGGCCATATGATACATAATTTTATGGAATGACTTCTGAATAAGTCATCAGCAGTATCAGTTCTAGAGATAAGTCTGAAGTAGGCTTGCTATTTTTATGCTTTTCAGAATAGTTGAAAGAATAGTAATTTTAAAGTGTGATCCTTTCATATATATTTTATAGGAATATCCCCAGGTGACATAATGTCAGTATAATTCCTCAAGCCACTGCAATTAAATCTGTACTATTGAATTCCCTCTTGTTTCTAAGTAGGTGTGGCTGGTACTTATTACCCTGATAATTTAATTTTTTAAAGCCAGCACTTATCTGCAGCAAAAGACTATGATGTTTCAGAGGTCAATGTACCTCTGAAGGTTAAAAACATCCTGTTCCAAAACCAGTGTTCCTTTTGCTAAAAAATCAATGACATCCATGATGCTGCCTGAACATTAACTATGCACACATGGAAGGAGCAAGTCACACAGATTAGTCACGTCACTCTGTAGTTGAATAAGAAAAAGGAGAACTGGAAAAGAAACAAAACAGGAAAGGAAATAGAAGTGTCAAATACCCAGAGTGATCTTAATAGGTGTGAAATTAAAACCAGTGTTTTGCAACACACCACTCTATATATTTGATTCTTCCAGATTGGTGACCTGACACAAGGTGTGAGCTACGTGTTTCGTGTGCGGGCAACAAACCAGGCTGGCGTTGGGAAACCGTCAGATGTCACAGATGCTGTCATAGCTGAAACACGACCAGGTTCGTTAGAAAGACTTCCTCTTTGTCGTCATATTTACACAGGTTCCTCTTTGTGCAATGTGTTTACCTGCAGGCTACATGCCAAGAATCTGATCCTTCTCAAGTCAAGCTTTTTTATGAAGCAAGATATGAGCTGAGGGCCATATCTTAAGTTCATTGTCTGGCATATTTTAAGGTCAGAACAGATTTTATTGCAACTGCAGGTTCAGGAATATAAAGATACAATAAAGTTGTAAGATTTGCATGTCTCTGCAGGTAGGTGCATAAGTAGAGGACTGAGCAAGATCAGCTCAATGAAATAATATTACAGATGTAAATTTTGCCTTTCCTGTATTAAACCAGTTTATGCTTTATCATTCTCCTTTTCTTATGTAATGTACCTCAGGAAAGGATAAAAGAAACTACATTTTTTCTCTTGGTCTTTAAAAGAAAGGCCTTAAAAGCACAGTGAAGTAATTTTGGAGACCACTTTTAGTAGGAATTCAAGTGCAACTCTTTGTTGTAGTCATACTTGAAGGCTGGCTCCAGTGCATGTGTAAGACCAGCAAGAAACACAGGAATGAGTACAGAGGTAGCATCTCCATACCTGGAATTCTGGAACTTCACAAAGCCCCTGGAATTTATTTAGCTATGCAAGTAAAATAGGTGACTGGTCAGAGACAACACCTTTTTGTCACCAAGCCCCCAACAGAAAACACAAGCACAGACTTGTGGCTTACTCATCTATTGACTATTTCAGAAGTACAGGGTCCTACAAGGTGCAAAAATGAAATCCCAGATATTTTAGACAAATCTAGTATAAGGTTAGTATGATGTAAGAAGGTACAGGGGTACAACTCAACCTGGATCCACCATACACCCTCTTCTCCTCTGACAATTTCCTTTGTACACCTGCAGACCTCATTTCCCTGGGATCCTTTCCCAGCTGCTGACCCCAGGTTAATTTTTACATCCTCCTGCTCAGCTCTCATATATGCCCAATCCTTATGATCAGGACAACAAAAATTCTAAAAGTATTGAGTTAGACCTCATCAGTAAGGCTGTAATTCAAGAAAGCCTGAAAAAGGAGGTCTGAAGCTAGGGTTGTAAAAGAACTGGAAAACTCAGAGTAGGGAGACTGGGATGACTGCTATTGAGCTGGGATGGGAAAAAGGGACTGCAAGGAGTAGATGGTCAGTTGAAAAAGCATGTGAGACTGAGATAGAGGGACAAAAAAAAACCTGAGGATAATTGTGTGAATAAGAAGGGTTTGAAACAGGATCTTTGAAAAATATAGGAAACATAATTTCAGATCCATAAGCTGCTGAAGCACCAGGGCTATTTCTACTACCTGCAAGTGGAGTAAGGCAAACCTTAAAAATTTATTTCCTGAAAACATTTCCTGAAAATTCCTGAAAACAGCTGTATACAGCAGCCACTTCTAAAAAGAGAATTAAGCTACTATTAATACTAAACTTTTGGCTTTGCTAATTTGTTCTCATTGAGTGTTAATATCTGTGCATCATACTTCTGATAAAACATTGTGATGATAACACTCAAGTGTCCTAAATAAAGAATTGACCATGTTACTACAAACAAAAAAAAAAAAAACTCTTGTGAAGATGACCAACATCACCTAAAAAATTGTACAGTGTTTTCAGTGTTCACTCAAACAAGGTGAACTTGAGCAGAACATTTGGTTTACAGACTTCACCATTAAAGGAGGCTTCATAGGTATGACGTCTGAGGGATCACCAGAAAGTGAGGATTTATCCCAGTGAGCACTCAGGGAACCTGGAAATTACTTATGTGTACAAATCTACTTGACCCATATTTTGAGCTGAGATCTGCTGATACAAAATCCATCAAACTAAGCTTCTTAAAGGTATTAAAAAAAGACAAAAACTTATTAAAAACAATTATTTCATAAAACAGCCTCTTGAGCAGGCTTCCACTTTTCTCACTCTCACCACAAAAATGTCAAGAACAATCACACCATTTTTTAAAAATTACCAAAAATATTTTGGTGCTGCCCAATGAATCATGCCTCTATGTCTTGGAAAAAATATTGTAAGGTCTTTCTAGACAGTTCCTGCTGGAATGCTACTTTTGGCAAATGTGTAAAATCGCAAGAAAACTAAGATTTGTAACCAAAGAATGTAACCAAATAATACCCTGAATGAAAATACCTGCTTTCATACAAAGGGTCTTTATCCAAAGGAGTGTGTAACTATAATGATTCAATACTTTGCATCTGCTTTCTTTTCTTTGAAAACCACATTTAATTTGTACAGTTATCTTCTAAAATTAAATGAAAAATCCCAACCATGCAAACAAATACTAATCCAGGCTAGTTTTGATCTGTTACTTTGGCTTTTGATAAAAGCAGTTCAGTGTATGTGGGTCTTGCAGGAAACGAGAGAAATCTAAGAGCAGACTGCAACTCTTCTGCATTGCTGCCTATAGTCCTTGTTTATCTTGATACAAAGAAAAATTAGATTATGAACTTGCATCAGCCACCTCAGAAAGGCCTGAACCTCAGAAACTGAGGAAACTCTGTGCCATTCAACTTTCCTGATTGGCTGTATTCAAAATAATGCTATTACCTCTAGTGTGCAGAAGATGCCTGCTTTACGTTCTGTTATTTCTTTCCTTTCAATGCAATAAAATTCTCAGATAAATGGAGATGTGATATGACATCTAAGCATTTTATTTCTTACTATGACTCTGAGAGAAGCTCTGCATGATATGTTGAAACCACCAAGCTATCTAGAGGGAAACTAAGACTGCTATTACTATGGCAGCTTCTTTGGCTCCACTTGGCAGGATATGTGGAGTGAGGTCTTCAAATGTGGTCAGTAATTTAGATAATTTTTTTTTTTTACTCATATAAATATTAGAGGCAAATTCCATCATCAGTTCTGGAAATAAATGCTATACATTGTTACCATAATGAGAATGCTTTAAAACAAATGTAAAAGATTCTCTTTTTCAAATTAACTTAACGGCTGTAATTCTTTCCGTGTCATATAAAGTGCCATCAAAAGATTCATGGTCTAATGAACTAGAGGAAACTAAACACTAATGAAATTTCAAGTGATGAATTTTGCATGTAATAAATTAAATTATAACCACAAAATTGCAAATATACTATTGCCTAGTAAAATATTTGCAGGTCTCAGATTTCATTTATCACACATTGGTACTTAATGTGCTTCACTACTGCAAGGGCTGGTACATAACAGTACCAAAATGGGAATATTAATCTCATTTTTCATTAAATGCTTATGACAAAGCGTGAAGACTAAGAAAGCTGTGCATACACAGATTGTCATGGCAGGAGCTGCTCACAGTGCTGGAAAAGACATGTATAGTATTAGGATGACGAAACACAGAAATCTCCTACTATGCTTGAGGGTCACTAAGAATTATGCTGAAAATAAAGCATTTCATCTCAGTGTCAGGAATAAGGCTCCTGTCCTTGAAATACAAATCTTGTGGTGAAAGTGTGTCATTAGTATTCTGGGCAGCCCAGAATTGTCTTAGCTCAAGTAATAGGACATGAGTGCCCTATTCAGATGTGAGATCCAGCTCAGAGCTGTTCAGAAAAGAAGGCTGGATGTTCTCCAGCACCTCTCAGTGCACATGCTCTCCCTGACATTCTCAGACAAGTTGTTGAAATGAACATTAATGCCACAGATGACAAGCTCACTGGGTTGCCCAAATCCCAGATGAAATTCCCTCAGCTCCACTGGGGTGTGAGGCAGCAGAATAGAGGTGCCTTCAGGTTGCTGACCCAAAATTCACCCCCAAGGCCTTTTAAGGGACAAACTGGGTCACCCTATCCAGCTCAACGACTGAAGGTACTGGCAAGACTGGGTGGGTGACATAAGCAGCTAATTGCAAATATTCACTCCCTTTGTGGGCCCAGGATTAATGGTGCAGACGGCAGCAGGGCTGGATGCCAAGCACAGCAATTAAACCAACCTCCCTGAGCAAAGCCAGTGTCACCAAAAATGTGCCTCAGACACAAATGTGTGCTGCTGGGGCAACTCAACTGCTTCCTCTTCTTCACCTCCTCAAATGCTCACATTTGCATGTTATTCCCTGTATAGCACTTACCTTTTTAGAGAATAGAAAATCCATGCTGTATAATGAAAGCTCTAATGACCCCTTACCATGAAAAATATTGCTATTTGATGGCTCAGACATTTAGTGGATTTAAAATCTTGCTTTTTTTCCCCCCTTCAGGCTTTTTCATAGCAAATACTGCAACTCTTGTGTATGCTTAGATGCTTAGATTCAAGCAAATAAATTAGTTGATTTATGATGTGTTTTAACCTGTGGATTAGAAAAAGAACTGTTTTTGTGAATCAAAGACCAAGGATATACATGAGTGCAGCAATTTATGTTCCAGATGAGAAAATGGCAAGGATCTGTTTAATCCACTCTCTGAATGATATCTATAGAAATTTGTTTGCTGACTTCTCTGAGAAACTGGAATTGCCTTTTTCTGCTCTTTAAGGAACCAAGGAAGTGGTGGTTGATGTAGATGACAATGGAGTAATTTCCTTAAACTTTGAATGTGATCAGATGTCTCCAGACTCGAAATTTATTTGGTCCAAGAATTATGAACCAATTGAGGATGACCCTCGACTGAACATCGATACCAAAGGCGGAAAGTAAGACCCTCAGGGGTAGAAATAGTCTCATGTTTGAGAGATTTAGACTGTCACAGAAATCCCTCCTCTTAATATATGACCTCAGGAAGAGCTAAAACTGCCTCTGTTACTTGATGGTTACCTCCTGAGAATGCTGTTCTCCAGTAAATCCATACCCAGAGCATTTGGCGATTGTAGCTTGCCCAGAATGAGTCAGACCTCCTCTGTAGGCACTTTAGTCATGTTTAGGCACAGGGAGAGAAAATCTGTGCCCTGTCACCTTATAACCTGTCAGTCAAGCTGTAGTAGTAGCAGTATTCCTATTCCTATTCCTATTCCTATTCCTATTCCTATTCCTATTCCTATTCCTATTCCTATTCCTATTCCTATTCTTTTAAATCTCCAAATAATAAAATTATCTTTCTCCTTGAAAAATGCATTTGCCCTGTAATGCAGCTGTAGTGTTTGGAACTGCTGCAGTAGGCAAGACATGATGGCATCACCATGGCCTGATTTAGTAACTTATATAACATCGCCAAGCCTACTCTGTTTCTTCAGGCTTTTCCCAGAGGAAGACAAGGTGAATGCACAGGTTCAGCCCATGAGGGGCCTATGTGCTCTCCTAGTGACAGCAGCCATACTGAAAGAAACAATGGCCCACCACAGTCATGGTGCTGCCATACGGAAACTGAGGCGGCCTTTACCTGCAGTATCCTTCCAGGGTCGTCAAAGACTTGACAAAATGCCTTTTTTCTTTTGGTGCCATCACCATTTCTACCACACATGGTAGGACTTACTCTGATTTATAGTTGCCAGAGCTGAACATTTGTCTGTTCAGTCAGAGAAAAAGCTAACAAAAAGCTATTTTTATCTGGTATTACAGACAGAAAGGAGGGGTTTGTTTCAGGTGGATTTCACCTTTTCATCACAACACTTTTTTTTCCCTTTATAGGTCAAAACTTTCCTTTAAGGACCTTGGAGAAGATGATTTGGGAATTTACTCTTGTATTGTCACAGACACTGATGGAGTTTCATCAAGCTACACGATTAATGAGGAAGGTAGACACAATGCCTACTAAGCATGCCCAGTTTGCCTTCACATCTGTTTTTCTCTGCTGCTGCGTCTCTCAGATCCAAAAGGCACACACACACCTCATATTACTTCTTTTATGTCTTTTGCAGAAATGAAACGCCTGCTTGCTCTGAGCCACGAACGCCAGTTCCCAAGTAAGTGAATCAATCCTGTCTGCAGGGGAGAGCTTTGCGTGTAGTGGGCTATCACAAGCCTGATCTAGTTGAAGATGTCCCTGCTCATAGCAGGGGCTTGGGACTAGATGAGTTTGAAGGTCCCTTCCAACCCAAACCATTCTATAAATCTATGGTCACAAAGCTCCTGCCACCATCAGGTAAGGAGATCACTATAGTAATTTCAAGTGAAAGTGGGTTTGGATTGAAAAAAATAAGATTCTTTTTTTCCCCCTCCCTCTTTCAGTGCATTTGTATATTACTGATGTTCTTCCCAAACTATTGCAGGCTACTGGTCTATATATAGACCAGTATGTCTGTATAACAGCTGGAAAATAAATAACATATTGGCTTTGCTTATTCTGCAGAAGAGGTTTTAATACTCACTCAGCATGCTTGACCTGATTTGAAAACCAGAATTAGAAAGATTCTCCAATTTTACTCCAACAGAAGTTAACATAAGTTAAATTTAAGGTTAACAAATTTAGCAAGTGTAGTAAATTCAGCTGTAATGATCCATATGTACAGAATCTTCCTGCTGAAATTCATTCTCTCCTTCTTTCCTGGAACATTTGCAAAAATTTGAACATGCTTTCTACTCTTGGGATGGTATTTTTGTTAACTCCACAGACATTTATGATACCCTGGTAGTAGCACAATTTGGTTATTTTTATTGGAATATTACTTGAGTAAATAGGGGGGAAATAATATCGGATTACAAAATGAATGTTAATGCACACAACAAGACGAGACCTAAACCTGGTCTCATCGTTTCCTACTATATTCTCTTCTTTTCCATTCCAAGCACTGAAACTTTTGCCTGAATTTTAAAATCTTCAGCTTAGTGCATGCACTGGTGGCACGTCTTCCAAGTCAGCCCACATCACACTTCTCAGCCCAGCCAGTCCCTGGCTACAGATACGGCCTGTCCTTTTGCCTACATCATCTCTCTCATTTCCTTCTTTGTCTTTTTCTCATCAGCTCTACTCTTCTCAACATACTGTATCAGCTTTTGAAAGTTTAATGACAGCCCAAACAAACCCTTGTTTACTCCTGCTCCTCCCAATTATCTACTCCTAATTATATTTTCACACTAAGAGTCGGTCATCACAAAACCTTGCTGCTGTCGCATGACCTAACTTGCCCTGACCCTTTCCTCCTGAGGACTCTTCCATGCTATTTGTTCACTACCAATATCACAAAATAAGCTCCTCAGGACACAGATCATAGCATCTTTTTTCCACTGTATTAGGTAACAGCAATTACATAGTTGTAGATGAGCTTCCAGAGGCATAGGCAGAAAAGGGAGACCACTGCAGAAAGTATCCTTAAGGAGGAAATTGTCTGATATGCTTTGGCCACTCTGGGCCCTTGTGTACACTTCAAGAAAAATATATATTATAACTAGGGGCTGAGATTCAGCTGTCTGTACTTCTGAGCAGCAACTGATGGAACTTCTGCTTAGAAACACATGCAGCCAGTAACTCCACAGGGAAATGGATTGCTTGGATAACAACCTTACAGAGCACAGCTATGTATGGGGATGACAGTGTGTCGGTATGAGGTAAAAAGAAACTCTTCCAGCTCCTCAATTTAGCAACTGCCCAAGGACTGCCTGTCAAGTGCTGCCAGTAATTTGGGATGCTATATGAATAGGATGTAAAACCACTGGAAAATGCCTAAAATAGCTATCAATGCTTATGGAAATATTTTAAATAGGACTTTTGCTCATGGCAGACTGGTAAGGCAAATTCATTCAGTTCCTTCAGGCTGAGAAGTGATCAGACTTTTCTCCAAAAAAGAATCCTTTTGCATCCTTACAGCCATTTATTTAACAGCTGCTGAGATACTTTTCTCCCTGCCACGTTAGACTAAGATATTCTTAGTTAATAACAGGCAAGCCAAGTGGGGGTTTAAAATTGCTGTAGTGATGACAGTGAGACAAAAGCAGTGCAGCCTGATGTCTATTCACACTCCCACTTGCTTCCTGTAGCATTTCAGTTGCTTTGTTTTAAGAAATTATGCAAGCCCTGAGATTCCTTCTGTTTGTTACACACGAAGTGATGTGCTGGGTGAGGAAGGCTCACACGGACCATTCGCACAGCAGGAACACACTTCCGTGGGGCTGTCTTTGCCCCACTCCATGGCAATGCTGCTCTTCCAGACTCCAGGCTTTTCCCTCTCTGGTTAAGCATGTGCCTTTTCCATAACTCCCTTTTTTTCCCTGTGACTGTTGCCTCACCTCCAAGGAGCTTTGTTTTCATCAGAGGCAGACGCTGTGCCATTCGGGCACTAAAAGCACAGATGTGGGTGTGGGGTGTGGGAGGGAGAAGGAGTGACTGTGGCAAAGGAAGAGCTGAGGGGACCTCATCCCCTAAGTCTATTTGGCAGTGGGGTGGGATGGCAGCTGTGCTCCAGAAGGCACCCCTGTCATTTAGAACGGTGCAAACAGCAGGATGAAAGAAATCAGACACTGCTTTTGTCTGGTGCAGCTGAGCCTGCCTACACCTAGCTAAAGAAACCATCCTGCCCTGGGAGGTGTGTCTTTACACTTCCACCAGACTATATCATCATCTGTTTTGCAACGTGTTTGTGCACTGTCCTCAGCTGTTCCATGCTACACCCTAGCAATGCAGACTTTACACTGCTGAGAAAGTAGAGCCTGAGGGAGAGCTCACACACTGCAGCACACGTAATCCTGAGAGTATGATTTTTACTGCACATCCGCTAAGACAGATAACATGACGGAAGTCAATGAGATGAGCAATCTGCCCCAATATCAGAGTCTAGCTACTCATGATTAATGTTGCTGATTATGGTGTCTTAAAGCAAGCTGAATGCTGTTACATCAGGAACTAACTAGCTAAAAAAGAGTTACCTATGGTATAGTGCACAATTTTAACTTTTTTTTTTTTTCCCCGTTGACACACTGAATTGGTTTTTATGTTGGAGTTTAGGTTATTTATAGGAAAACAAAATGTACTGGGGAGACTGAGGATGTGTTTGGATATTTGGTGAATTCTGGAGATGGAGGTTCCACTCAGCAGAGGATCAGAGTGTTTCCAAAAATCTCCCAACCTACAACTCAGCAGCTGGCTTTCTGATCTGGCTTTGTGCTTGGAGTTTGTTTTGTGTTTTGTTTTGTCTTTTTCCCCTCTGAGTCAGTTCACTGTCATACAGTAATATTATTAGACAACTCATTAAACATGGGTCTGCACCATACAGACTCATGTAATGCTGCACTGATACTTGCAGTTTGCATTTGAAATAGCCTTGTTTTAGAATGGAGCATAGCTCAAATCTTGAACACTTTTAGTTGTGACAGGCCTTGTGATTGAAGGATCAGAAGACTAAATCTCATCTGTCACTCTATGTATATGTGGGTGGAGTGGCATTCTGTCTATATGAAGAGCTGATATGAGCTAGTTACCTTGCATATTGTATTTGAGTATGGAAGGTTTAAGTGGCTTTCTGGTTGTAGCAGACAATAGTTGTTTGGGCACAGGCAAAATATTTGCATTACTCCTTTCTTCTTTGTAGCTGTCCCACTTATCTCTGAGTTGGCAGTGGAAATCTTGGAAAAAGGAGAAGTGAGATTCTGGCTGCAAGCTGAAAAACTGTCTGGCAATGCAAAGGCCAACTTTGTGTTTAATGATAAGGAGATTTTCAATGGAGAGGTAAGGCTTTTGCTGCTTACATGTGTTTGCGTTCTCATGAGTATCAATGAGGATTAGTGTCTCTGTCTTCAGTATACTTCCGAGTAGTGTTCCACTCTGATGCATTTTCATGAGAAATAGCATATGTCATGGAAAGCATGATTAGAAAGATTTTATCCATTGTTCTGAGCTCCAGATGAATTCTACTGGATGCATTTCATAAAGTGAAGTTATATGCCTTCCTGCCACTTTTGTGAATACCATGTGTCCTACTAACTGTGGTCTTCAAGGAATCACTGCAATTTCCCAGACTCCTCCTACCTCCTTCATCTATAGCCCTAGAATACCCTTGTTCTCACCTCTCTTTGTGGTTTGAAGGAATTTATTAAATCACAGAAAAATTCCCAAATGGTTGTTTCCAGCTGCAGAATTTCTTACCCCCAAAGGCATGAGGGTAAGACATGGCATGACTTTGTTGGAACACTGATAGCAGATAGAAGGCAGAGGTGAGAATTCTAGACACAACTTTGTAAGATATAATCACCCTCAAGGAAAGCATTATTCTGAAGAGATGAAAATCTAAACATTTCTAATGAAAAGGAGCATAGTACTCACTGTGCAACAGGCATGTCATGTGCTTGTACAGCATCAGTAAATAAACAGATTTATCTATTTGTTTCTACATTTGGAGCTGGAGCTAGAGCTAGTGAATCTAGAACAGGATAGGGATATGAACAAAGGGGAACCAGAATAAGTTGGAATTCTAATAAAGAAAACATAATTTCTCCTAAAGTGAAGATTATAACACTTCACAAATATTTTCTGTCTCTGACATGTATTAATTGTTGCTTTACTTTCCACTCCTGCAGAAATATAAAATGAAGGTGGACCGGAATACAGGCCTTGTTGAAATGATTATGGATAAACTTGAAGAAAAGGATGAAGGAACTTACACGTTCCAGCTGCAGGATGGAAAAGCAACCAATCAATCTAGTCTTGTCCTCATTGGTGATGGTAGGCTAATCTGTTTTATGCAGTGGGCTGGAAAAATTATACCAAGGCTACGTCAGTTGTCATCTTCCCTTTTCACTGGTGTTTTTGACACTAATAGATATTCCAGGTTTTTTATGTCAGAGTTTTGCCTGTCTCCTACAGGACAGGGCATATGTGTAAACTGAAATTCTTAAAGTGATGGGAGGAAGGGGAATTGTTACAGAAATGTAAAATAGTGCAGCATGTCATGGTTTGCTTTCCTATGGGTGGAATGAAAATTTCCTGTATAAAAAGTCCATTCAGCTGGGAACAAATAGCTGCACCTGTTAGAGCTCAAGCAGCTGCTGACTCTGCTGCCTCTCATTTGCCTTCCAGCCAGGAGCTATATGGCTGGGGACTGCACATCATCAGACAGGACACATTAAATTCCTGATGACTGCAAGCAGCCAGGAAAGTTGAGTTAGCCATAATGATAGCTATGTTAATGATAGCCATAATAGCTGCAATGTTAAGTGTAAACCTGATCCAATGGCCAGATTCTCACTGACATCCAAGGGACAGAGTTAGACCAAACTGTTGCAGTGACATTCAGCATCATACAAATGGTACATGAAGTTTTGACCTTGTATTTCTTACTGGTTTTCATTCCTAGTATTCAAGAAGCTACGGGATGAAGCAGATTTCCAGAAAAAAGAGTGGCACAGGAAACAAGGTGATAATATGAATTCTTATAAGAATCACATATGTGCTAGTCTGTTAAGAGTTTTTTTTATATTTATCTATATTAATTTGGAATGCATGGGGCTTATTGTGTTATGTGGCTACTTCTGAAGCAGAAATAGGAAAAATAAAGCCACATTAAAATATAACAGTATTCTTGTCAGGTAAAACACATCTGACTTTCATTTTGCATCATGAATACCATTGACTTGTCTTTTAAAAATATACCTGTAATTTCAAACAGGTCCTCATTTTGTGGATAAACTGGGATGGGAAGTTACCGATGAGTGTAATGTCATGTTGAAATGTAAGGTAAGGGGCAAGGAAAACCCCGAGTAAAATGTTCAGAGTACATTGGCCTACCAGTACCTAGATGGTGAGGATGGGAAGGGACTGAAGACCTTTGCTTTCATACTCCCAGTTGCATGTTGGGCAGTGACAGAGCCTCTGAGGCTTAATCCTGCTGAGGTGACAGCTCATTGCATGTAACAAAGTGCGTTGGAAAACAGCTTGAACTACTTTCTTCTGGTGTATCAGCCACCCACTCAGAGAAGCACCTGAAAAGGAATGACAAGTCTTTGTAAATCCAGGGGTTGACTCATTTTTGGTCCGTTTATGCATGTAGAAATTCCCTGGGAAGGTTCAACTCATTCTCTAGTCTCCTTTACTATCTCTTTGCATCCCTGTTGTTTTCCCTCTTGCCTTCCTCCTTTTAAAATGGAGGCCTGCAGTAACTCACTGCAATCAGTTTGTAAAGCTTGCTGTTCTTCTGTGAGAGACCTGAGCACGCTAACCCATGGAACAAGCTAACCCAAATTACAACACCGAGCTCTCCTGCTCAGATGAAGTGAATAATTGCCGTGCGGTTTTCATCCATTTTAGGTGGCTAATATTAAGAAGGAAACACACATTGTGTGGTACAAAGATGACAGGGAGATCATGGTAGATGAAGAACATGACTTCAAGGATGGCGTGTGTACTCTGCTTATATCAGAGGTGAGTGACTGTCTTCATTAGCCCTCAGCTGAAACTAGTGTTCAGATGAATTATATGATCTGATCTTGTACTCCAGCAGAACAATTGAAAAAGGAAGTGGGTTTTAAAAATGGAAAAGCTCGCAAGGCGTCTGTGTTTTCGCTAAAGCAAATGTCTGTCTGTAACTGCTTGTTCAGATTTTCAGGAAATGATGATAGAAGAGATAATAAGCTTGTCACTTCCTTTACATGTCAATTTAGCAACAGATTGAGACCACATTTCCATTCTGAATAGCATTTGGAAAGTGCTTGTCACTCAGGCTTTCAGAGTCACCAGAGGGGTCTTGATCATACCCAGCCTTGCAGTAGATTTGGGGTAGGACATGGTCCTGGCATACCAGGACCTCCCACCAAAGCCCATTCCACCAACCCAGCCAGGACTAGGGCAGCTGGGGGGCATGGGGGCAGCCCCAGGCATTGGGTACCTGCCTGGGGACAGGGACAGGATATCAGCTGGGCTCACAAGTAAAATCTAGATTTTTCTACAATACCTGTTCTGAAAACTGGTTTTATTGTTACAACATTGCAGTTTTCTAAGAAAGATGCTGGCACTTATGAAGTCATACTGAAGGACGACAGAGGAAAGGACTCCAGTGAGCTAAAGCTCAAGGACACAGGTCAGAGTCTGGCTGTGGTCAGCCACACCAGCAAATACCCTGACTGAAGTGGGTTCAGGGTAATACAGGCATCTGCGCATGTTGTCTTCCTGTGGCTTTCTTCCTCATGCATACAAAATCATCTGATTAAAAAACCTGAGATTTTTTGGTTCAAATTACATTTAAATACAGCTTATTGCATCTGTATTCTGTATAATTTTTGGAGCATACAGTGATTAATGCTAAGCAAAATGATAACAGATTTCCTGGGGAGACCATCAAAAAAGCCTACAAGTATAGAAAAAAATTACAGAACTGGATAATTTTAAAATATTTTTATTATATTTTTCCAATTATTCAGAGGCCTTTTCACATACTGTGATTACTATATTCTTAACATTTCACTCCTATCTATTAGAATGTATATAGACAGGTTAGCATTCCAGCTGAATAGTGTAATTTACAAAAACAAAAATAACATCATCTTGTTCAGCTGCAGCAGCATTCATCAAGGCTGCACTTAAATAAAGTCTTGAAACTCTAAAATATCAGGCCATATTTCTGAATTACTCGGATTTCTGATATGCTTGAAAAGGTAGATTTTTCAAAGACTGGTTTTTCAGACTTTCTGGGGAGAATACTTCAGAGACAGTACTTGTCCTACTGTTGACTGTGTTTGAACTGCAGACACAGAGTCTTAGTCTCTGGATTTTATTTCCACAGCTTTTGCAGATCTGATGAATGAAGTATGCAGAAGGATTGGTAAGCACTTAATTCTTTTTTCGAATGAATGACTCATTGTGGCACTCAATGAATGGCTGTACGGCTGCATAAAACCATGTGCTCTTCTTTCAGCTTTATCTGCAACAGACCTGAAAATCCAGAGCACAGCTGAGGGTATCAGACTGTACTCCTATGTTACTTATTATGTGGAAGATTTGAGAGTAGGCTGGGTGCACAAGTAAGTACACAAGAGGTTTGCAGTGCAGTTTTGGTTTCATAGATTCAGAAAGAACCTGGATATGCGAGAGAGATGAGGGCCAGATTTCCTCTCCTCTCTCATGAGTCCTTATTTCATATGAGTTTGTGTCAGTCAATTACACTCACAGGAAATCAGTAGGAGAGCCAGGTGGGGTGGTTCCAGGCCCTCCTGTTGCTTCTCTCATGAAAGACAGTCCCATGTCACAGGATGCTAGCAGGATTGTGCTGCTTCAGAGCACTTCCCACCTCCCCAGTGGGAGCTGCATCTTTCCCTGACTCAGTTTTAAGGTGTGATGCAAACATAACCGGAGAGACTGTCAGGCTTCAAAAGAGGCCAGCACCATGGGTTCAGAGATGCCTGCCCTGGAGGTCTGCTTGTCTAGAAACCACAATTCACTGGAACTGGAACAAGCAGACATATCCTCTTAATGCATGGCTTCATTTTTAGGAGGCAAATTCCAGCATGTGCCCGGAGCAGTAAAATCCAGACAACAGTTGCTGCAAGCGCTACAAACCTAACCAAGACAGACAGAAGAACTGAGATTTTAAAAAAGAATTTGAATGCCCAGCTCCCCATAAAATTAATGGGAGTTGCACATCCAAATCTATGAGACAGCTTTGAGTTCTCAGCCAGCACTAACAGCTTGCACTGGAAAACCCAGAGAAGTAAACAAGAGAAGTAAACAACTTAGATAATTTCAAAACCATTATTCCTATTCTTGCTGTTTCACTTCCTGTGGACATGATAGTAGTTAGTCTGTATGATGGAATCTGAATTACTGATCTCTCAATAAAACACATGTAAATGAGGCACAGAAGATCCAGAATGTGCTGTACTAGGCTTGCTGTAATTATTGACACTGGTGTTAACCAGCACCCTGCCAGAGAAATGAAAGTGATCTGAGGCCTTCTTGTTTCTTGACACCCATTTTGACCTGGTAGCAATAAAAGTCCCAAGTATTTCAAGTAAGTGCAAGAGAATATAAAGTATTCAAGGAGGTTTTTTTTCCCCTCCCTCTCTCTTTCTCTCTTTTCTCCATTTCATTTTTAGAAACTTGTTTCATCTTGAAGCATGTCAAATTAATAGAGGGAAAAAAATTACTTTTTTCCCTCCAGTGCATTCAAAGTTATCTGTTTAAAGATAACAAGGAAACGAGTAGCTTATTTGACTCATCCAGGGAAATTAACTTCTTAGCCAGGAAGCTAAGAAATTGATTTTGAGGGATGAGGGAGGGAGGTGTTGAGGTTTTGGGTTTTTTGTTTTGTTTTCTGTTTTTCTAATGGAAGAAGATATACATATGTCAAATTGTGTTTAAATTCCAAATACAGCAGAGCATCAGAAATCATTCCAACTGGGCAAACACCATTTCTGACAAAAGTGGGTTTTTTTATAGGTACAGCCCTGTATACTTTTGGTTTGCCCAAGCAGCAATAAACCTCTGCTAAAAGGAGAACAGCAGCATTTGTGGATGCCTGGGCTACCCTTCAGAGATGTGGCTTTTAGACTCGTACAGCTTTTCTATGGCTCAGGTCATAGACTGAGATGCATAATTTTTCTCCAAGCTCTGAGGATAGCTGGACCTTGAACAGGGAAACCTGTCACACCAATTCTGCCCAGCTGGCTCACAACTCTAGCAAGGATTTGACTTCAGAGGTTTCAGAATATGATGGCATACCATAGCATCTTGGAAATCATTTAGCAGTAGTAACTCCAGATGTGCTCTGTGACTCAACATGAGCAAATCCTCGTTATACTGCAGTAAAATGAAAAGGTAATGCTGTTTTGTACTTTTCAGTGACACCCAGATTAAGTTCACAGACCGAATGAGGACTGGTGTCACCGGGGAGCAGATCTGGTTGCAGATAAATGAGCCAACTCCACAGGACAAAGGCAGATACATAATGGAACTCTTTGATGGCAACACAACGCACAAAAAGACGGTGGATCTCTCTGGACAAGGTAGGCCATTCCTCTGCTAACATCACTGCTATGTGGGCAGTGTGCTGTGGTAGCATCTACAGCAGGACCTTGCTACAGACGTGTCACCCTTTGGGGTCTGTGTCTGCACCCACCAGTCTGGCATTTTTTGTAGGTACTGTGTCAACCAGGCCTGACAGAGTTAAGCATTTTTGGACAACACTCTGGGGCACACAATGTAACTCTTGGCGATGGTGCAGTGCAGGATCAGGAGCTGGACTTGATAATCCTTGTGGGCTCCTTCCAACTCAGCTTACTCTGTGGTTCTGGGATCTGTTCTCCCCAACCCATGCCATTTGTTTTCCCCAGCCTGTGCTCTCAAGTAATAAAATACAAACCACTTTTTCCTACTCCAAATACCCACTTACAGTCTGCCTACTGAGATGCCAGCCCAGTTTCTGAGCTTTTTTACAAAACCCCTTGTGTTGCTGACATGATTGGCAGTTTTAAATATGAATTGTAGCACTGAATGCCTTCAGTGTGTCTCTCTTCCAAGGAATATTTGAAGGAGGAAGTGAGGGATGAGTTTGTTCTGATACTTTCCTACCATATTTCTTTGATGGGTGTAATAAAGCTCCTTATCCTTCAGAGATGCCAAGACCTCTCAGCATGGGGAAGGACAGTTAGGGGAACAATTTGGATTGACTGTTGGTTGGAAGCTTTTTCTCTGAGAGACTTCTCAGATCCTAGAGAACAGATTAACTCTTTCCAAACTACTCTTTCCATTCCCAGTTGTTCCCATCCCTAAAGCTTCACTTTTTGCTTGCAAGCTCTGTGTAAGGGTGATAACATTTTAATCACCTCCACGCTGCTCCTTCTGTACTCTATCTCCACTTTCTAGGAAAGGACATTTCTTCTTCCCTTTTAAAGCAGGAGATGTTGACCTCCCCCATGATGGCAGCTGAGTCTGAATATACAAAGGAGACAACAATTTGTTGTTTGCTTTGCTTGTAGCCATCAGTGTGATGCTTCAAGCAGATGTGAAAAATCCTTGGAAAATCATACCTCTTGTATTTCATAAACCAGTGGTCTCTGAAATGGGTGTGTGCAAGATGACTCAGTGTGCTTCACTGGGATGGCAGGAAGAATATACAAGAACTTCACTTGTGTACATCTACGTAATCTATAAATAAATATACATATAGGGAGCGCATGCTCAAAATAATTTTAGATAGGGATGTATAATATAAAAAGTTTGGAAGGTCACTGTCATAATGTCTTCCTCTCTTCTGTGAAATTGCTTCAGCATATAATTTTCTTGCCCTCTGTCTTAAAGCCTGACTTCTAGAAAAAAAAAGTGTGTTTATGCATTCATTTGTATATATAATAGTTGTCATATACCAGATGGCCTTTATTAGTTGAACCATTCAGCATTTTAGAGTTTGTACAACACACATGCAGGCATTTTAAATTTTACATTTTAAATTGATTACATCTACATTTTAAATTAATTTATTTATTTGAAATTTAAACTTGTGTGATTATTTACCTCTAAACTTACTTTTTTCCTCTTTACAAAGCGTTTGATGAAGCCTTTGCTGAGTTCCAGAGGCTAAAGTAAGTATTATGCCATCGAAATACACTAATGGCAGCCATAAAATAATAACAGTATTTGTTTGTTTTGTGCTGGAGATAACTTTATCTTATGAAACAAGTCCTAGTCATTCAGAAGCCCGTAGGAGTTTTGCATGTGATTTCTTTGGTGTAACTCTTATATAACAGTCAGGTAGCCAAGAAAAAGCTGTATTGCCAAGCAATGAGAGAGATTTTCCTTAATGGATTAAAGGCAGTTAGAAAGATAATCTATTTTTCAATCACTCTGAGTAAACCTTAACTGAAACTGGACTTTCCCCTTGTTTCTTTCAACTCCAGGCAAGCTGCAATTGCAGAGAAAAGTAAGTAGGCCTTCTTTGACAATGGTTGCAATAAACTGTTTATTAAGCTTTTCTTCCTCTCCAGGAAGGTTGTGTGTTGAGAAAGAGAGGGCATGTGTATATGCACGTGCTCATCCTAAAATGAGTTTGTCCTTACACCAAGGAGAAATAAGTGACACTTTGTTGATTTAACATTGGTGCACTTTGCAACTAATCATACTTATGGGTTAGGTTGATTTCTCTCATCTAAGCTTCTGTTCTCAATATCAGTTAGCCTTCTCTAAAAACTAACTTTGTTGCTGGGATCTCTCATGCATGTTCTCTGCACAAAAGTCTCTTTGTTTTCAAAAATGGAGAGAATAATTTGGCTAGTTTTGAACGCTCCAAAATGTCAAATAGCTCTGTATAACTTACAGAAACTGGTAAGAAAGCAACAGTATCTTTTCAATTGCTTAGAATCTTCTCACATTTTTGCCTGTATGTCAATTCCAACAGAGCAACTAAAACAGAAGTATGTATTAACTACTTAAGGAGTAAGTTATTAGACTTCAACTTGATTTATTAAACTCACTATCCTCCCTACTTACAGAAGAAGTCATGGAAAACGGAATTGTTCCACTGCAAATGACTTTCAGACCTGTATAAGAATGAGGGCAGAACTGGCATTTGAAAATTTATTTGAGAAAAATGAGTAGAGAGATAGAGCAGGGCTTGGATCTGAAGAGTAACCCCCACAAGTCCCGGCTGAGACAGCGCAAAGGGGTCAGTGATTGTGCTGACCTTTAATTTCTGACCCTGGACTATCCATAAGGCATGTTAACTGTCATAACACAGCTCCTTTCCTGGTCTCCTAAGGCTGTTATCTCTGTGCTCCAGAGCACATCTTTTACAGAACACACTTGAGGGGAACATTCTGTACAGTCATTTCCTTCCCCTGCCAGGCTCCACCCGGACATGTAACGAACAAAACCCATATTCCAGAATAAGTGCACTAAAGGCTGCCTGTGATTGGCTTATTTGTATTTGTCTAAGATTTCTATGGGACTCTTGCATTTAAAACCAGATCAATCAGCTATCAGTCTCATTTAGACATAGACACACACAAGTGGTGGAACTTCACTGTTGCTACTGAGACTGAAGTCTGTCTTTGAATCTGGATTAAAGAGCAATTTCCAGCACTTGTGAAGGTGTCATTCATTTCCCTTTGAACACACAACGTTTTTAGTTTACTACAGTAAAAATTTTGAGCACCAGGTCCCAAAAATGTATTTTTCATGCACTCAGAATTAAAACTGAATTAATATCAAAGTCTGCAGGACACTGCATGTGTACTTTAATTCCTCTCTGTAAGTGATTGACACCAAATATTAACACATCTTTTGCTGTGAATTCAACATTTTTGAAAGTCCAAATGGTGTGCTAAAAATGCTGGATAGCTCTCTGCTAGCACAGATATCAAAGACAAGTTGTACATAAATAAGACAAAAGGAAAGAACTAGAAGAGAAACAGAATCTGGCACACAGTTGATTTTGAGACACTAAAGAAAATTACCCTTCTTTATTTCCAGATCGTGCACGGGTACTTGGAGGTTTGCCCGATGTTGTCACCATCCAGGAGGGCAAGGTATAGTAAATTAACTGAAGTGAATTAATTGAATTAATACAGTGAATTAACTGAATCCCAACAGCCTGAATGCCTTTCAATGATGAGAACACGTTCACCTTTTTTTTTTTCTTTTTTTTTTTTTTAAGATGCCATCTTTAAAATCTGCTACATTATTTATTCATCCCCTGCCTTCTGCACATAATTCAATGGACTTGCACAGATGGGTTTATGTATTCAGGGCAGTGTCTTTTCTTAAGAATTAGATAAAAGTGAGATGACAATGTGAGTTGGGACAAAAACTCTTTATATAACCAGCTCTTTAAAAATTCATGCACAGGTTTCACAGTTAGATTTTGGTTTTTTTTTCTTTTTGTAACAGGGCATCAGGAAAGTTTACTCTTTTTTTCACATGGGAGCTAGTCATTCTATGCCTTCTGCAGTTAACTTCTCTGCAATGTGGCATGGTAATCACACCTGTAGAGGCTGGCTTTTAAATGGTGTAACTCAATAACTCAATTCTCATCCAGCCAATAGGATAAAAAATTCTCTATTTCATCAGGGAAAGGAGAAGAAAGTCAAAATAAGTCACTGGTGCTATACTGGATTATATTAGGAGAGTTTAGCTGAAAGATTATGGTAAGGCACTCGCAGAGGAACGTTGATGCTTGAGCACAGAACAGGTGACCCAGAAAGTGAGTTCTCAATCTCACAACCTTTTCCCAGCACACTGTTTCTACAACTTGCTGTTTAATAGGACTGAGACAAAGAAGTGCCTGCTCTTCACTTCCTGCTGCTCTGCCACAAGCTAGTTCCTCTCCACAGTGTGTGCAAACAGTGAAATAGGGCACGTGAATGTTACTGAAAACCTGTAATGTGACAACTGCAGTAAGGCAGCTTCCTGGTATTTCTGGCTTTATCAGTCAGTAGGTCAGCTGGGTTAAAAGAATTTGATTATAAGCTCAGCAGAAGTGTTAAGAATCTAAAATCTTATTCTGAAACGCTTAACAGTGTGAGATACAGCCAACAAGATAGTAGAGTGCAGAAATTCTGGGAAAATCAAGTATGTTGACATTACAAAATAAAATTCTTTAACAGATTTAGCAGTTTGAGAAATGCTGTCAAGTAAGAAGCACTCGTGTGAGCATTGTAACTGTAGACAGAAGATACAAAGGAACAGAATGAATTAGCAGATTCAGAAAGCTAATCAGTGCTTGGAGGCGTGATTCTCATAATGCTTTGGCAGGGTGTAAACTTGGGCTGTAAACGATTACCAGTTTTAAGCTTTCAGCCAAAGGACAGTTGATATGAACTTGTGTATGAGTTCACTGAAGCAAAACGTGTAGTGTTTATGAAATGACTTTGTAAAAAAATGAGTTGCAAAGTTTTACCCAGACACATGTTGTCCTTGACAGCAAGGACATTAGTAACGTTTGAATACATGGCTGAAATACTCCCAGAACTCGAGACAAACATCCTTGACCTTACATTTCTTGATTCAGTAGAGGACTGTTTTGAGTAGGACAGAGAGTGATCAGGAAAAACAGAGCTGGTCTGGGTGGTGTTGGCTCATCTGTCTGTTGTTTGCATATATGCTGGAGAGAGGAGAATGCAATTCTCTGTTGTGTAACTCAAGCAACTTGCACAATCACTGTGGATTTTGTAAAACAGCAAATGAGGTAGCAGAGGTCTGGCAAGCTTTGATTGTGAATTCTAGTACCACCATAACCACAGACTAATATGAACTGATTGGTATTCCGAGATTGAATTTAGATATGCATATCTCAAATTTAACTTCACATTGTGACTGTGATGCTATTTGTTAGCTTTTTACATGTGAGCTGAAGGGTATGGGTGAGAACGAATGAACCAGTGTTTACTGAGTGTTAATCAAATAGCATTCCAGATGGCCTAAGAGGCTTCCACTGATAGACATAAATGCTCCTCAGCAGTGTGGTATAATTGGAAAAGGCTAAGTGTCAGTTCACATTAGGGAGGAATCTGACCTGACAGAGAATGCTAGCATAAGTTTTGTGTCCAGCCAGCCAACTTAACCTAAGTGCCTGTTTTAATGAAGGCCTATAAATGGGTGAAGAGGTTTAGAGTTCTGAGAGGCACTTTCAGACATAGAAGCAATATGTAACATCCTTCTTCCCACCAACTCACTATTTTACCCTTCTGCCAGGGGTGTAGATCCTCACAGAGAGGCTGGAAGAACAGAGTAGATTTCCTTGAAGGTTTCAGTCCACTCACTGAACCACCCATGACTGTGAGTCTGTGCTAATATAAAAGAAGAATGGCAATTGAAATACAATGACACATTTCTCTCTGCCACATGTACTACCCTACTCATGATAATCTGCAGTAAAAGGCAGAAGAGGTAGTGAGGGCCACAAAGGGTCTGGACTTGCACCTGCTGGTTGCTTCAAGTGGACATGATTCAATGCCCTGGGCCCAGGAGTATAGGGCACACTTCTTTTGCCATAATGATATCAGGTTGAACACAGTATTATAATCAAGGGTTTCAGTGAGTAATAAATTTATACACGAGCAAAGACAATCTCTTACCCAAAGAACAGAAATCCAAGACATATAGGTGCAGTCACTGTGAACAATAATTTCTCCTTGGCTATGGAATTACCTTTCAGAAAACTGACGATCTCACCATGTACAGGGAGTGAATTATAAGACACATCTGTACACATTAGTAGCTGGAAAATAAATAGAAAGAGTTGGGAACATCAAGAGAATCACTCATACCAAACAGGAGCTAGTGATGAAAGGTTAAGGAAAATGTAGCTATTTTAAGGAATGATTTAGAAGAAGAAAAGAATCATCACTGCTGCTTGAATCTCTTTGAATTAAGGAGTATGACAAAACCTCAAATACCCCAGCTTTGAATGATGCCACTAATGGAGCTGTGTGGACATGGGCATCAGCTTATTAGTGCTGTGGTGGAGTCACAGTGGGAGCTACTTGGTGCTGAGCTCTTGGTTACTTGAGAATCAGAAGACAATAATGAAATATTGAGCACCTGAAGGGGTCCATATGCATTGCCCAGCTAAGGCTGAGGGCATGTTGGTATCCAGAGTAACAAGGAAGAGGGGGAAATGTACAACCTCTCTTTTCCACTTGTTTTTCAAAAAGACGGATTGTTATGGCTATCAAAACCACATTCACACCTGCAGGCTATGAGAGAAGGGAGTCAAGAGCCCCACATGGTCACCAGCTGTAGGTGCAGGAAATCAGATAGAGGCCACTTCCACTATGCCATAACCACCTCTCACTTGGAATCTGCCCTCCTTCAGTGCCAAGAATTACATATTGCTGATAGAGGAAAGACTTTCCCTTCCCTTTTGCTCTCGTTTTGGTCCTTAGGTTGGGCACTTGGGGATTTTTATTTTGTTCTCAGAGATAGCAACACCTTTCACTTTTATAGAGGCATCAATTTTTTCTGTCCACTCATTTCAACAGCCTTTCAGGTATCTCTGTTCTGTCCCATCTTCCACTATCACACTACTGGATAAGAAGCAGTGAGTTGGAGGGAAGGCTGGAAGAGATACTTGATTCCAGTCAAGTGAAATCTTGTCTACTCCTTACTTATCACTTAATCCATTCCTAATGAAGCACTGAAGATCATTTTCTTTGCAGTAAAAGTCCTTCAATTTCCAGTCCAGTTAGACTCTTCTTTAAATGGCATTTTAAATTAAGACCAGTGTACTATCTAATACATCACATAAATAAATTCCTTCCTAAATAAAGTTCCAGAGAAAGGCCTATGTACCACTGAATTGTCATGTGAACTTTTTTCACATTTCACTCTCTGTGAAATACTTACTTTTGCAAATATCTCTTTTTGAGAAGACTGTCATAGGACTGTGACTGGAGGAGGGGATCATTTACATGTGTCAATATCTCCCAAAAATTAATTCCTTAGCTGACAAGAAAAAGAAAGGCCTGTGCAAAGTGTGCCCAAGAGAGTCACCAGCCTGCTGAAGGTAGAAGAAGCTGCCAATGACCTAACAATATGATTCTCTAACAGTGAAGATACTTCCTGCAGGCTGATGGGACTGTATTCAGTCTTTTGGAATAGTACTAACATCAAAGGGAAATACTTACATGAACACCAAAGAACGAGTTAAGCCTGTATTGATTTCAGTTAAAAATAGTTTTACAGAAGTGCATAAAACACTTCAAGTGTTAGAAGAGCTGTCAGGGCATAGTTTAAAAGGATCCCAAATTAAACAAAATATTCCAGGGCCACTTTGCTCTTAGTTATCTAAAAAAGCAGGCACATTTTCTTTATATATATAGTGAGCTTAATGTGAACAAAACCATCTGACAGTTCATTAAAATCTCGTTTCAGGTCTAACACACAAATGCAGATAAAATCTAATTTTATATTAAAAATATGCATGGAGAAGCCTCTACCAATGATTATGAGAGTAGAGAAGAAGGTCTATAAAATATTGAAAGGTTTTAATGGCATTTTTGAATTAACTGAGTTCCATCTTTTCCTTTATGATAGAGAAGAGTGAAATAAATTATTGATTACTTATGATGGTATGCATCCCTTTACTAAAAGCAGGAAGCTAAATGGGAAGTCAGAATATTTGGAGAGTCAGGCATCAAAAAACACAACAAATATTTACTGACTCATAATTCCCTTGTCCTTTTTCTATAGGCACTTAATCTTTCTTGCACTGTCTGGGGAGATCCCACCCCAGAGGTCTCATGGCTGAAGAATGAAAAATCATTTGTATCAGATGCCAATTGCATCCTGAAGTTTGAATCTGGAAAAAATGTCAGCTTTTCCATTTCTACTGTGTCGACACAAGACTCTGGGAAATACAGCATTGTGGTGAAGAACAAGTACGGTACAGAGACCAGCGATGTCACTGTAAGTGTGTACATACCTGAGGAAGAGAGAGAGTCTGAGCAAGAGAAAAAGCAGTAGGATGAAATGAAAGTGTGAATTTAAGTCTAGAAGACAGAAGTACAGCAGAGATTTTGGACATTAGGCTGATATAATCTATGTGTGTAAATGGCTTTCTGCTTTAGCAGGCAGAGTTGGATTTTTCCATTCACTTCACATTTGCTTCTAATACACTTATTTATGCCAGGGAAAACAGGGCCTTTCCTAAATGTTTTCTTACTGCTAACTTCACAGAAACTAATTGTAGCATTTTAAGCAAGGCCAAATGCATGCTGTCTGTAAACACATGCCTACCATTTGACCCTCTTCCTGGATCATCTTGAAGGAAAGGGTCAAGAATTGTTTTAGTGGAAGCAACTAATGAGGTAGATGGAAAGATCAAAAATGATCAGGGCGTATTTGAGCAGTAGTTAGGATTTGTTCCAGCTTTGGTATAGCAGCATAAATGGAATGTGTTAGATCATGGAGAAATGATTGCTGGTTTTGTCTGTGTTAAGGCCCCTTTGTATTGCTGTGTTAATTTAGTGAGGCCTTAATATGAGTGTCATTTACAGCCCTAAATATTGTTTAATCTGCCCAAACAGGGTAACAGTACTGTAACATAAATGAAAATAAGGCTTAGGAGGCCAGGATAATAATATGTTTGTGTGTGTGTCTGTAAAAGTGTATGAACTCTTCTCTGTGTTCACAAATAAACTGAATTCACTTCTTTCCTTCCATCACAAGCTTGTTTCACTGTGTCTTGTTTTATTAGTCACAGCTCGTGTAGTTGTGCACAGTATCTTAGTGTCTTAATGCTTTCATCACTGTAATTACCTCCAGCTTCCCTTCAGATCCCTGGTAATCTTCACTTTGCTGTTTGCAACAAAACCACAATGGCATCTCTTCACACCTCTCTGTCCAGACCTGCATGCTTCACATCTTAAGTCAACAAGGTATTTTCTGCAAATTCTGTCACAGGAGTAGTCCTTGTGCTTTTCAATGCACCTGGGCATGAATTGTGATTTAAGGGTGATATGTAAGTATTTTGTTAGATAGAAAAGTCAGTTAATTTCATTGAAGTTTAACACTGGAGATTCAGAAATAATATATTTTATAAAGATCTTTTAAAGCTACAAAAAAATTCTTCACTGCAAAAAAAAAAAAAAAGTGGGGTTTTTTTGGTGGTGTTTTTTTTTTCTGGGTTTTTCTTTTTTTTTCTGTTACACAAAAATGAGAAAAAAACATTTGTCCAGATCTTTGAATGCACTTAACATAGATTAAAAACTCCATGTCTGCTATCTTACAATGACACTGATTATATCAGCTGAGGAAAAGCAACAGAACCTGCTGGACATGTATATGATACATACATGTCATACTATATGTATAGGATAGGAGTAGAAGCAGTAGTCAGCCCAGTTGCTATTTAGTAGAGCAATGTCCCATGCCAATAAATGCTTTCATTACTAGTCTCACAACAGCACAATTGTTCACATCAAAATCTGAAGAACTAACAAATACATTTTCAGTCTAAGCATGATCTCTGTGCACCTTTCATGTACTCTCTCTTGTCTTTTCTAGCTACTGTGACTGCAGAAATAGTGCTGCAGTCCCAAGCACTCACTTTGGTGCAGTACTGGCATTTCTGTGAGGATGCCACTACTGAATATTGTACAGTTCACACTCACTTAAACCATTACCATGTGAGTTTTATGTCAGCTAATGTTAAAGGAGAAGTGGAAGCTCAAAGGAATTCTTAATGGTTCAGGTAAAAATAGATTCAACACAGTTACCAATGATGAAGATGCCAATTTTAGCAATTTGTTTTTTTAAAAATCAGTTTCTATAAAGGGATAATGATTATTATCTTAATCTTGTAAAAATAATCCATATTTAGATCAGTTTTATGAACTACTGAAACATGTTAGCATGTGCCTAACTTTAGTGCATATACTTGCATTAATAGTATCACTAGTTTCAAGGAACATGTCAAGTTTATCTGGTATAAGTCTCTTTTTCTTCCAGAACAGATTTCACATCACAGGGATTTTTAACATGAAATTATGCAAAAACAATGTGGTTTTGGTGTTTCACATAAACAGTGTATGTGTTCACATAGCCTTATTTCCTAAAATATTTAACACTCAAGCATCAAAATTGGTAACATTATTACATTTTTAAGGTGTGTGTAACTATATCCTTTAATGAATTAATATCTGTTACCAAAAAAATGGTAATTTTCAGATTATCTAGTCACAGCAGCTGAGTAAAACAGAAAAAGTAATAAGGTTTAATTTTTAGATTTCAAAATATAATCATGAGAAGATCTGTAATTTGAGACAGAGAAAACTTCCCGATTTAAAAGGACTAATGCAAAATTATTTTATAATTTTGCTCAGTAGGACATGAAGCCAATCCGAGAATGATATGCAGGTCGCTCCATCTTTGTCCCATGACATGCAACATACAAATAACAGAGCCACAGCTCTTCCATCCTCCACAGTGCAAACAAGAATATGACCAGCTCTTTGCAATTACTCAGTATTATTTTTAACCATGTTTTAAGTTTTTTTTTCTACCACTTTATTTTCAAAAATCTGTCCTCCTGCCTCCCTCATTTTGGCAGAACAGCCAGGGAATACAAGTGGGTCACCTCCCAGGTAACAGGCTGGATTCTACTTTGCTTTGATTTGGCAGATGTGTGAGTCCCTGAAAGTTAGAGTATTAAGTTGCTTCGAAAGGTGTTACTTCCAGGGATGCAGTTATAGCGATTTCAGGCTGAATTTGTGATGCATCCACATGTCTTGCTTGTGCATGTTTTGTTCTTGCTTTGCTTCAGGTGATTGTGATGCCTGTGTCAGGGCAGACTGACACAGCCCAAGGACACGGTCAAAATAATAAAACTGTATCTAAAAAGAAAAAAGCAACGACAGCAAGCAAACAGAAGGAAGGGGGAAAGAAAGGTAAGACTGCTTTCACTGTTGGACTCTTCCAATGAAAAATTTGTTAAATTATTATGGAGTTGTCCATGCCAATCAATATTTCATAGCTCCCAATCAATCAAACATATGCTCTTAATCAACAACAGATGCAAAGTATGAATTACCAGGTTAGACCTAAGTGAAAGAGACTTAAATAATATTTTTAAACCACCTTTTCTTCTTCCACTGGAAGTTGTCACCTTGACTAAACTGGCTGACAGAAGTTTTTTAAGTCATAATAAATACTTCTAAATTTCTGAGTGCAGAGGAAAGACTTTCCAAGCATGTATACACTCACAGATGGGTGTTATTTTCCAAACTGAGGCTCATTTCAGCAGCTAGATGTTTGATATTTCACCAAAAATAAGGCCTTGCTCAGGGGCCCTAAATGCCTAAGTCTTTTAGAAAACCTTGACTGCTTAGCCACTAATTGAGATTAATCAATTATTCTCTCCTAGTTTTATGTCCATATTGAATGGTAAATTTTGAGTTATAAGTGACCATTTTTTGTCTCATTTAGAGGAAGGGTAGAAAATTAAAAGCTCTCTGGTGATTCAGCATTCTCATATATCACTTCTGTATTGTTTTACTGGTTTTTTTAGACTCTTACTATAGAATTGCTATTTTGACAATGATTTATTCTTTGCAATTATATCTCTCTCATACAGAGCATTTTAGCTACAAATCAGTCTTAAATTCTGAAAATATCAGAACACCTGTTTTACATATTTTTGCCTAAGTATTTTTTCTTTGTATACAGGGTGTATACATGTTATATAATTTCTGACAGAACATTTTATACTTCTATTCCTTTTTGCTCCTAAGGCGAGAACAAATATTTTACAGCATTTTCTTCCTCTCTTGCCTTACTGGTATGGTAGACTTTTCTGAGCAACCCTGTAAATTAAGTGACTTAAGTGGGAAAAAATTATTTCTGTAAATGTTTTCCAGTACCTACCTCTTAATCATTTTAATTAGCAACCATAAATACTTGGCCTTGGTTTTGGTTCCATAAGAAGTAGTAATGTTATGTGTGATACTGCATGTCTTTATATGGGTAGGGAAAGAGGAAAAGAACATGATAAGGTCATAACCAATGTGAAAGAAATGTTGCTGAGCACAGTAAATATTGTTACTTAGGATTACTCAGAAATTTTATTACTTCTCCTAAATCAGATTTTATTAAGCCACACATAGAAGAAATTACTGCTACAGAAGAGACACCTGATCCAAATGAAATGCCCCCTGTGGAAACAGAAAAGGATACAAAAAGCAACCAGCAAGCAGCAAAGAAGACTGCTGGAAAGGCAGGAGTAGCAGAAAAGGTTCCTCAGCCCACAGAAAGCTTGGATAGGCAGGGAAAGAAACCACCAGAAAAAGCAGCCTTGGGTAAAACCCACTGAACTTCAATGAAGAATGTGATCCTGTCATGAACAGGATAATAAGTTCAACCTGAGATTTCATGAGTGGTATCTTAACCACAATATTTTAATACAGTTTATTAATAGGGTTTTTTGGTTAAGTTTGTATTATTTCCTAACTTTAAATTTAAATGCATAGTAGATGGGCACTTACATCTTAGTACCAGATAACTGCACTGCAAGAATTTCTAAGTATCTGAATAATGATAAATGTACTGTCAATGTGATTTTAATTACTAAAAAATGTCCATTAGAAGCAGAGTTTATTGAAGCAAATACTGTCCAGAACTGACGTACTTACTACGGTGTAAAAGAATGTTGAATGTGTTAATCAATATTTATATCTTGATTATTAAATAATCAATATTTATAAGCCACCACAGCTTGAGGTAGATGCTGCTTACTTTTTCAAATTATATATACATGCTTCTTCATGCCATGTGGGCTCTACTTTTCCCATGTCCAGTTTGGCCACAGTAGAAGATCTCCAAAAACAGAACCATCTCCTATGGGTGCAGGGGGGGTGCAGGGGGGGGGCATAAGTAGTAGTTTTCTTTTGATCCAAATTTCTTTCATGCAAACCTGTTTCATCAGGTGGATCAGGACCACATCTGGCCATTTCTTATCACCAAGGCTCACATGACTACTTTCCAGTCCTCTCCACTTGATTAGTTCCCTTAAATCCTTCATGAGTTACTGTGGATAATAGCATTAACCCATGAAGTATCAGCTGCCCCACATGCTCATTTTCCTCCACAATTTTTGCCACAGCACTCAGCTTTCCGATAAAACCACTGCTCTTCTTCCTCAGTGGCTCAGCCCAAGACTATCCCTTCTTCCACTCACTGTCATCATATCCACTGGTTTCTTATAAGGGAGTGTTGTAGCTTCATGGTCATGTAAGTAAGGAATACATGCAAGGCAAGAATCTCTGCATTAAATCATTGCTGTGCTCATTCACATTCACTACTGTGTTCATTCACATGTTTATGTACTGAGGATATAGGAAAATATGACTCATTTGCAAATGCTTAGATACCATGGAAGAAGCAGAGTTCATGCTGAAAAACAAACCAATAAAAATAAAGGTCAGAATTTATTTTGTTGCTATGCAAGCTTAAAGTGACCAGGTAAGAAATTAAAATATTTTTATTACTAGGAAAATATTTACATTGTTTTCAACTCTAAGAAGGCGCAACCATGTTGTATTGTCTTTTTCCAGACGGATTGATGAAAGGTCACTGAATTCCACTGGTATTTCTAGGTGCTAGAGCTATGACTAGTGTAGAAATACTGAAAACACAAGAAATACCAGTTTCTAATCCATCCTTATAGAACTTTTAGCAAAAAAACCCAGAGTCTCAATGGCATATATACATACATATAAGTCAAGATGCTGATATCCCCGATGACAAGAAATTAATTTCCTTCTAGTAGAATTCCGATAGGATTCTATTCAACTCTTTTTAAAACTGACAGAAATTTTCTGGCTGGATGAAATACTGGATAGAACACTTATATGTAGGCAGGTAGAGTAATGATGTTTCTGTAAACAATGTAAAGGGTTTAAATAACTTGGATGGTCCATAGGAAGTGACAGAAGGACGTAGGATGCAACAGAGAAAAAATTGTAGAAATCAAAATACTGACTTCTACACAAAATGGTGTTGGGAGAAACTTAAATGCAGACTGAACTACAACTAAAATCATGCAACTACACTTAGGTACTCTTTGACATTGAGATTGGCTCAGTTCTTAACATTTTTCTCTAAATCTATGTATTACAGCCCAGCAGTGAAGGACATAAGCATAGGTCTACCAGAGAAACACAGTAAGGAGCATTTCCATGGCAGGACACCCAAATGCAAGTCATTTCTCATGCAATTATTACAGAAAATGATAAATATCTAGAGACGTGCAATTCTACCACTCTGTCAGAGTTACAGAGAGTGGCCCTTCAAAAGCAGTACAAAGCTGCAGGTTGTTTCACACAACTCTCCCTTGCTGTGGCAATTATTTCAAGCTGCCTTACATCTGTAAAGATCCATCACCTCTCACAGCTCCTTCGGGCTGGGAGCCTGTCTGCCACAAACACCAACGGCAGTGAGTAAGTTATATATAGAACAGACTGTACCACTGAGAGCCTGATCCAATTCCTGCAAAATGCCGCAGGGGTCTTTTCATTAGCTTTAATAGAAATCAAGCTGGATCTCGGAAGAATGTTCTAAAAATGTCCCAAATCTCAGATTACGAAGCCCATTTTTCTCACCGTGAAGCCAATAGCAGATCTCTCTTTTGTGTCATTGTAGCAGAATCAGGTCTCAGCTTTTTGCTGCAAGAAAAATCACTGTTTTTCTGATATTTCAATTAAAACCTACTGGAAATAGCTTTAAAATTTTAAACTAAAATGCACTAGAGTTTGGGGATTTTTTTGTTAAATTTGGATGGTTCCTCATAAAGCTGGAAATGGAGTCAAATCAGTATTGCTCCACAGGAATACATCTGCTATCCAGAAGAACAGTGTAGTTATGCACAGTAATGAGGTAAACATATGAAAGATTACCCTCCTTTTTTTTATTTTAATTATTTAAGCTGTAGTAGTTCACAGATATATAACAAAATGTTCAAAATTAATATTAACAAAATTGTTGAGTATACTAAAGCTTATTATGTTACTGTGGTTGAATAATTTCTTTCTTGCATTTTAAATGTATTATTTATATTCTATTCTCCATTATAAGTATGAAAAATTGTTTCAGTCTCTGTGCATTACATAATGATAGAATGCAAATTATTTCTGTAGCAACAGGATCTCCTATCAAACATACAGAATCATTTGACTACATTTAAACTCAGTCACTGGATGCAATATTTATCTGAAGTGCACTTCTCTTTACTTTCTTATTTCTCACCTACATGTTCCCTTTCAGCACACATTACTCTTTAAATTTATAACTCTTACAGAAATTCATGTTCTTGTGTTATAAGAACTGTATTTAATGACAAGGAAAAGTGTTGCAATAAGCTATATTATCCAGTCACCTTCTAAAACCACAAAGGATGATTTTTGAAGATGAAAAAGGATGAGAAAAATAGGCTTTGACTTCCACTGCAGTAGACACACCGTGATTCCAGCTGTCCTTGAATTCTTCTGGATTTGTTAGCCAATTATTGAGGAAGATCTGTCTGTGCTCAGAGACTGACAGACATAATTTGGTAATACATTAAGCCGTAATCTTTGAAGCAGCTAGTTGCAAACTGAGATCATCCTTAAACTAGCATAGAGTGTACTTCTGCTCTTTGCCCTTGAACAACAACTATAAGGTAAATACATAAATGACATGCCATTTAATTTGCACTTCTACGAGACGGATACCTGCAACACAGTTCCCCACAGTTTTTTGTTTGTTTATGTGTTTTTGCCTTGCTAAAAGGACGTTAAATTTTAAGAACTGAAGCAAAATGCTGTCCAGGGCAAAGAGCCGCAAAAGCTGTAAAGAGAAAAATGTTAGAAAAAAACTCCATTTCACAAGGGCTTCTAGAAATAAAGCTACTGTGAGAGAGACAATAAGGGGCTGATGGAGAAGAAGGAAGGCCCCAGATTTGGGTGCAATCTTCTGCTGCCTTTTGCCATTGTCTCACTTTCAGTTTCATTATGTGAGAGCTCTTTCCTGTAATTTTCTTCTGCAAATTTTCAAATGAAACACCTTTTCTTCCTTCTTTCCCAGTCCTGCATCTTCTACCATCCAATTTGAAACAGTTATTTCCATTTACCATTTCATCACTCGCCCTAACAGGACCGGAATAAAACCTCCTCCTTAATTAGGCTGTGCTTTAGGCAAGGATAAGGAGCTTCTTAGCAGGAGGCCTGAAATCCTATCATATCTACTATCAGAAAATCGTTTGTGAAACACCTGCTAATGGTTGACAAAGAATGGGGAAATATTACTCATACGAGACTTGACCTGAGTGTGCTGGCTTAGCAAAATATATTAAGTCTATACACAAGTCCATCAACTTTTGGGACTATCGGTATGCTTAAAAATTTCGATGGATCAAGGTATAGTTCCTTACAGCCCTGAATCATCCTTGCTATAAACTTTCCTCCTTTTTTTTTCTCTTAAATGGAAATAAAAATATAATCATAAACTAAGCTTAATTAAATCATAACATCCAGTCATAAAGTCATTCTGATCTGAGACATGTTATGGAAAACACTTCTGAGACACATGTGTAGGTCATGTGTCTCAGAAGAGACAGAGGTAAGGACTCTCACAGGTTTAAGATATAATCCTGTCTGCTGTGGTATGAGCAGGGGTGATGGTGAGTATAGAATACATGACTGCTCCAGAGAGTGGTTTCTTTCTGAGTGTTGTACGTGTACAAACAGACAAAATGACAAAACAGTATCTCATCACTAATGTCAGCTCTTTTTCTGCCTTATGTGCAGGTAGCCTGAAGCAGGCTGCCTCTTTCACACACTGCTGCTTCCAGACATGATCCTCAGTTGAAGAGCCAGAGAGACACTGATTTACATATGGCACTGGGTAACATACTTTCAAATTACTTCCTCTCCACCAAAATAACCACACCAGTAAGCAGCTGCTCTCATCAGTCCCTCCCCTCTCCCTGGTGGGGGAAACAATAGTGACATTTGTGGTGAAAAGGCAAAATGAACATAAATGAGGTCGCAGGTTAGCTGTGCCCTGGAGGCCCTGGATTAACCAACAGTGAGTTGTGGTTCAACAAGGACCTCAAATGGTGCATGGATGTAGAGAGTTCCTTCTACACCACTCTACACACTCACAACAGAAACCAATCCCGCTTGATAGATAGAGCTGTGGAAAATGCAAGCCATCTTACAGCTTGATTGCAATCTTCAATGTGTAAGTGCAAAAGAGGAAAGAATATGAAAGGAGAATAATGAGGGATGTTTGCTTCAGTAGTCCTGATTGTGTAGAGGTGATAATTTTGGAATGGTAAATGTTTCCTAAAGGGAAGACACTGTGTTTTCAAATAAATGCTCTTTACTCAGAAACACCTCTTCCAGGTTTGAAACAGCAAAGTATGATCTACCCATTTGTTACCCCTTTTCAAGTAAAGATTTTTCTGGCTTATTTTTATAATAGGATTTAGCTTAATGTCAATATTTGAGAACACATGACAGATTTAGCCCCTACCTCTTATCTCCCTGTGAACAGGGCTGTCTGGTGTTGAAAAAGAGAATGCCCTCCACTAAAAAAATAACTTCTTGTTCCAACCAGCAAAGATAAGATCACAGAAACACAAATGAAAATACTCTGTTAGAGCAATTGCTGAATAGGTTACCCTCACAAACTGTGAGACTAAGATGCCAAATAAGGAACTCGACAAAGCAGGGAAATGATCTGCAGACTGTGTGTTTGTGACAGATGTTATGCTAATGTGGCTAGGTAATTATTATTGCAATGTTATACTCAAACAGGAGGCCTCTTCAGAAAACTGCTGCAGCTGAAAAATGGTTGAGCTGACGGGTGGCAAATTGCTCCATTACTCTTTGTTGCTTCCATGTATCCGGAGTCCTGGAAAGTGTTCCAGTTGACTCAGAATTCCTGACATGACAATAACATCATCAAAATGGGCAGGCGTGAAATCTGACCTTCCTTTTTACATACCCATAATATAGTCACCCCATCCATGTAATTCTGTGTTTGTGCCTTCTTCCATGAAACACTTTCCTTGAAAACCCAGCCTGCATGATATGCAGGGATAGATTTGTTTTAGTTCTATGCTCAAAGGGATTTAAATATATTATCTGCAAATAAGCAAACTCACTGGCTATAATCTTTTAGGCAGCTTGTCCCAGGAGGTACAGATGAATAAACAGACCTTATCTCTTTGTAGGACTGGTAAAAAAAAGATTGTCAGATGTCTTTTAAGAGATACATGGACTATCACAATAAATTTTGTCTATATATTACTTTGCATGCTAGCATGTCTTTTTGTCAGTTTCCCTGAATACTCTGACAACCAGCTTGATTTCTCATTATGCGACAACTACATGAAACCTATGTGAAAACCTCAAAATGGCTCTAACACCAAGTGGGGCAAAGCCAGCTTTTATTAAAACTTTTGTCAACAATTGGTGGATGAAAAAGTAGTTGGTAGGCAAATGAAATATAATATAATAAAGAAGCAATATGAGTAGTGATAAAGACTTAATTCCCATTTGTGAAACCCAAATTGTATTTTCAATTATGCTGCTTCTCCTCTTCTTTACCCTTTTTTATGGTGCAAGCTGTTTGAAATGAAAATATTACAGTGGTTTAGTACCTATTATGTCACACTATCATTTGGGGCCTCTAGGCAATAGTGTGACTCAGGTAAATAATAACACACCACCAAACCAACTTCAGCAAACAGTGGTGTGAATCATGAAAGCATTGGCAAATGAAGTTGCTGTCCTGAAATGCATACACAGCCTGCTGGACATGTTTTGATTTTGCAATTCTGCACTTTCATTACAATATATATATATTTATAACAGAATCACTGGATTAATTATGTCGGAAAAGACCTCTGAGATCATCAAATACAACCTACGACCAACATCATCGTGTCAACCAGACCATGATGGCACTGAGTGCCACTGTCCATTCTTTCTTTAAGCACCTCCAGGGGTGATGACTCCACCACCTCCCTGGGCGTCCCATTCCAATGTCTAACCACCCTTCCCATGAAAAAAAATCGCTCAGATGTCCATCTAAAACCTCCTCTGGCACATTTTGAGACTGTGGTATACAGCTATAGAAAGACTATTGCATAATACTTATATGTATGTATACATGCATGTCTGTCTGTCTGTATATTTGTATGTATGCATACAGATGAGCATAAATAAAAAATATTTTCCCTCCTCCTGTGTGTGGGCCGGTAACTTTCAGAAGGAGGATGCAGTGACAGATGTACGAAGTGGCGAACACCGTGAAGGCAGCGCGGTGCTAATCCACGAGGCGCTAATCCGGAGCCCCGGCTATACACAGCTGCTCCCGAGAGGGCTCCGCTGCGGATGCCCGCTCCCGAGGGCCCGGCCGGCTTCCCGGCGGGAGGCTCCGGGATGCGGTACGTGCAGCCGGGGCCGCGCCCGCCGCTCCCGCGCCGCCGCCGCGCGCACGCGCACCTCCTTCCCCCTCCTCCCGGCGCCGCTCCAAGGTCACGTGGCGCCCCGGGCCAGGCGCGCCCCCGCCGCCAGCGGGAGCGCGCGCGGGCGTGCACGCGCTGCACCAACGGCCGCCGCTTGGCGCAGTTCGCACCCGCCCGGGCGCGGCTCCCCCGGCTCCCGCTCCCGTCCGTCCCTCCCTCTATCCATCCATCCAGCCAGCCGCCGTCCGTCCCTCCTCGGCTGGCGCCGGCTCCCGCCGGGGCCTCGCTCGAGGTAAGCGGGAAGGGGCCGCTGTCGCCCGGCGGGCTCGGCGCGAGGTTTCCCTGCCTGCGTGCGGGGGACAAGCGGCGGCGCCGGGCGAAGCCCGGGCGGCCACCGGGCAGGGAGGGAAGGAGGGAGAGCGGGAGGAAGGGAGGGCGGCGCAGGCCCTGCCCCGGCTGCCAGCCCGGGCTCGCTCCCCGCAGAGAACCATGAGAACCTCCCCGGAACCGCCGCTGCGAAGCGGGGCCGGCCGGCCGGCACTGCCAGCGCTCCGGACGCTGCCCGCAGTTCCCCGCGGCGCGGGCCGGCGGAGCCGAGGGGAAGCATCGCCTGCCGTGTCCCGGCTGCCCGGTGTGCGGCTGGGCAGAACGGCGGTGGGGGTGGCGCGACACGGGGGTGGCGGGAGCGCCGGTGTTGCCGGCGCGCTTGGCGGTGCCGCTGTGGCACACCGGGATACGTGCCGTGCCTCGCCTCGCCGCGCTGCCCAGCAAAGCCTTCCCCTCCAAGTCGGGCAGCGAACTCTCGCTCCGGCGGGGCGCTCCGCCTCTGCCTCCCGTGTTTGTCCCTCCGGTGTGGGGAGTCTGAAGTGGAACTACGCTGCCCGCATTTTTTTGTGTGCTTCGTTCTGGGGTCGTGTGCGTCTGGTTTAATGTGCTTGAGCTACGTTTTTCTTCTCCTGAAGTGGTTACTGAGTATATGTAGGAGGCATCAATGATTTTTGATACAGCAGGGCAGTATTCTGTGTAAACCTGTGCATTTCCATCCATAAAAATGATGTCATAAATATACCTGTGTTGTGGCTGCACTTTGTACGTGCCCATCATCTGGTTACCTGCCCCCCCCAAACAAAATTCCATTGTTGTTACAAGAAAGTATTTGTTAGCATACCACATATTGGTATGTGGTATTATTCAGGATACTGTCAGAGAAAATGACAGACAACCTTATAAAATTTCATCCTTAGAGTCACAGAATGTCCCAGGTTGTAAGGAACCCAGAAGCATCACTGAAATACAACTCCTTGAGGTCTATTCTGGTTTTCTTTGGTTGGTTGGGGTTTTTTTGTACTTCACAAGCATTTCATGGGACAATTTCTGCATATTGAGCATTTAATGTTTGCAAAATAGAAAAAATATTTGTAGCGTTGCTTACATTTTAAGAATGTACAGGTATTTATTAGTTGAAGTGAAAAGTCTTAAGTCACAAAAAGCCTTTTTTTTTTTTTTTTTAAAGTGTGGGAATGTTTATCACTTTAGGATACATAACCAGGGTTTTTTTTGTATACATACTCGGCAGCAAGCTCCAGCCAGGGCCAAAAGTTGTGCCTTCTCTCCTAGCCCCTGCAGTTGTTCCTTTGTATTCCAGAGCGTACAGGAATGTGAAGAGTTTGGCCATCCCTTACAAAAATCAAGGAAGATCTCTTTGCTTGAGTGGTATAAATTGAGGTGCTCCATAAAAATAAATTGCTGTTATATAATACACTATTAAACTGATATGCTAAAGTTAAAAGGTTTCTAGATGATCTCAGGAACTTTTACTGAAATGCTGTAGTATCTGGTATTATTCTTGGTTGCAGTAGGAATAACTAGGATAGTCCTGAATGGCCCTCATCAGCAATTACAGTGTTGATTTTTAAGCTTGTATCCTAACTTTTCAGATAAGCACATCAGAAAGTTTGAATTTTTTAGTGGCCTGTAACAGAGATGGTGTTTGAACTTATTATGGGTACTTAATACTTCATCTTTTTCTTGGTACTTAATATTTTGGGTTGTTGCAAAAGTAAGTGTAATTCTTTGTTTATTTGGAAGGCCTCCACATAAAAGGCTTCAGGTTTGCAGTGCAGTGGATTTTATGTCTTTTCCTCTAGCGTTTCCTTCCACTGGTGTAAAGTCTTGATCAGTTAAGGGGAAATCCAAACTGCACTTCGGGCACTTGACACCTCCTTCTGTACCTTGAGGCCGGCCCCTCGCAGCCCTTTTTTGCATTGCATGCTTTATGACTTGGTCTCTGCCTCAGAGAATTTGCAACCTAGATCGGATAGAGGTGAAAGGATTTCGTTCAAAGCCACTTTGGGAACCTTTGTCAAAGCCAAAAGTTAAATTAGTTGCAGTTGTTGCTTCTCTTCCTGGAAAATGGTCACTGGGTTAATAGTCTAGATCACGATTTTCTTGTTTTCCTGTCTTGCATCTTAAGTGCAAGATCACAGCAAACAGGAAAACAGTTTCTCACGGTCTCCCTGTGAACATAGGATCTGTACTTAAGTTGGAATTTCCAACAAATTGGATTTTTAAAAAAAATAGCTTTGGATTATATATGAAGTAATTTTCAGTCATTGGTTAGATCATGATTTAGCAGTAAGTTTTATGTAACTGTCTGAAAAGGGATGAAAGGACACTTTCTGGTGTGAGATTGAGTTCTGTATGTTACAGATATCCACAGTGAAGAAGCTTTCAGGCTTATACACAGCGGTGTGTGACATTTTCGTGATGAAATACAAGTCTAAAGTGTATATATTAGATGTATTCACCCCATACTGGGCACGTTCTGAGAACACAGCATAGTAACGTACTGTATCCCAGTGATTTTTGTATCTGGAGAACATTCTTTATGATCTTGTTACAGTTCAAGGTTCTACAGTAATACAAAGATGTCATCTCTGGATATATCTTACTGTTACTGTAGGTAAGCAGAACGATTTTTTAAAATTTATAAATAGAATTATCTATTTTAAACATAGTGAAAAATATTGCTGCTTTTGTAAAGAGTGAGACATGTAGAAATGAGTTTAATCTCCCTAGCTGCTCTCTTGTCTTGGTTGTTAAATTAGTGGCTGCATTTCAGTTTGGGCAGGCAGACTGATTTAATAGGAAACTCATGCTCAGTCAAGTCACATTGTCTTTCTGCTTGAGGACAAAGCTTAAGCACACTTTTTGGAGATTTTTTTGCTTGTATTTATATTTCAAGGGAATTATCAAAGGAAGGATGCTAGCTTCTCCTTCCTAGCTAGATATTTTGATCAGTTTATTTCACCTTTGTACTAACATAATTTGACATTTGTTGTCAGAAGTTGTCACTTCTGTCACTTCACTGAGTCACTCATTTTCTCAAGACTAAGGGACACTTCCTCATTGCTTCTGTATGCACTGAGTGAACAGATGAGATTTTTAGCTGATGAATCAGCCCATTTCTTTATCCAAAGTGTTGAAGTTCAATACCAGAAATGTAAATATGCAAAGTAATAATAGAAGAGTCTGCACTGTACTAGGTGACATATTTCTGTTGGTGTATGTGGCTGAATCCAGCTAAGCTGGTCTTAGGCTGTGTCTCTAGGTTTACTTGTCTTTTTTTAGACTGCGTAACTGTCTCCTCAGGAAATACACTTCTGAATTGATGGTTATGAAAAGCTTTTTAGAGGAAATGTGTAAAGGATTCTTTTCAAAATTCTTTCAAATAAGTGCTTTGGATAGTGAACTGTAGTTGTGATTCCATTAGAAATAATTGACTCCCCCTTGGCTAAATAGAATTTAATTTGTGATGTGAACAGAACTACAATGATTTAAGGAAGAAAAGTACTTAGAGATGACTTAAAGCCATTCATTTCCTCAGGGAAAAAGTGTGCCTGTTAACACGGACAGGAAATTTGTGAGGCCACTTCACAGGTCTGTTGTGTCCTGTATAGACAGTGCAGACAGGCTGTGTGCTAGGGGCAAGAAGATCCCTCAGCCAGGTGTGACCTCTGTGGTCATTACAACTCAATAATGCAGTGGATTGGCTTTGCTGGAAGTGTAAGCATATGCCACTTTGCTCAGCTGTATCTAATTTTTCTCTTCCCAACATCTCATATAAATACCTCTGTGTGGGAATTCTGTAAGACTAGCATTTTTACTCAACTTGTTAGTAATATAGCTAAGTCTTATATGCAAATTGAATTTAGGGATACTGTTTTGTTTTGGTATATGTTCATGAGTTCAACAATGTGGAGAATCTTATCAAGTGGAAAAGAAAGCATCTTTTTATATATGGAATATTTAGAGCTCTCTGAGTATTCTATATATGTGTTTCTCAGAATAAGTATTACTTCTGTTCTTGTCAAACTGAAGGTTTGTACTAGTCACAAATCTTGTATTTGTGTATCCATTCTAAATGTAACCAAATTATTTACCAGTAACAGATTAGACAGATCAGCACCTGGAGAGAAACACTGTTAAAAGGAGAAAACAAAGATAAGGGATTGCTGGATTGCTTATTAAGGAAATGCTCAGTGCTTTCTAGAAACATAGAGGAAAAGCTTCATCCGCTTTCTCTCATCCAGAAATGAGATTGATAGAATTTCTGTTCAGAAACATTGGTTTCTGTGTTACGTTTCTGGAAATAAGTTCAGCCAAGGATGATGTGGCCTTACAAGAATCTGTGTTGCTGGAAATATGTTGAGTGTGGCATATGCCCATGTAGATGGGCAAAGGGCTGCACTCTTGGATTAGCCAGTTAGTTTTACCCGTCCCTTGAAAGAAGTTAAGGTCTCCAAGTATATAAGAATATTTTGTGTAGGTGTAACCTAAATTTTTGATTGAACTCATCATTTTGCCAGTAAAACTCAATTTATGAACTCTTAAAGTATTCTTTGTCCTCACTGACGTTCCTTTGTAAACAGAAAAAAAAGAAAACTTTAAAAAAAAGAAAAGAAAAGAAAAGAAAATGCTCAAATTAATACAAGGACAGATACTGTAATACTGAAATCAGATGATTCATAGCAGATCATACAGATAAAACTGTTGACACAATTAAAAAAGCACTAACTCCAAATAAACTGGATTTCCTTTCTTACTATTTTTTAAAGTAGCTAAGTTGCACTGCAGATTGTTTTGATTTGAATGGCTTTTGATTCCACTTGAGAAGAGATCTTGAAGGCATCAAATTTACCATGTTGCATCATAGGTGCAAAACTAAATTGATTTTATTTTTTAACCACTAGTTTAGTGAACAATACATCAATACATTACTTTTGTATCACTAGTGTATCTCTAACATCTATTAACTTCTTGACTTCTTGTACCTGCTGTTATTTCTTGTGATAGAGCTTCTTTTTTTTTTTTCTCTTTTGGACAGCTGGGAATTGCAGGTAAAAGCAGGTAGTGCTGCATAATAGTGTTTTTCAACATTGTTAAACAGAATTTCTTTTTTAGTTGCATGTAATTTGCTAAAATGGAAAATTTAATTCCATGTTATATTTTTGGTACCTTCAGCTTTTGTATGGAAAATCTTAGCAAGTATATTATTTTTTTTAATAAGAAGGGGCACTTGATGGTATTTTTCCACTCTGCTAGAGGGAAAACTTTTCTTTTAGAAAAATTTTTGTGTATTCCTTACAGGAGTCATCTGAGGCAGATAATCTTCATTCAGTATGTTTTTTGTTTGTCTTGTCGAAGTTTGTTTTGTTTTACAAAGTTAATAACCTTTGAATTAGGTTTAAACTTTCATATAGAGAATGGATAGACTTTTGCACTTAAAAGTATCAGAGATGTGCTGAATTTGTTTTAGCACAATCTGGAATGAGCAAAGCTTTATTTCCAGTCTCAGTAAGCAGATGCTTCAGAGCAGGGCTGGACCAAGAACTTGGGCACAGAAGAGTGTTTTCAGCCCCAGTCTGACTTTCGTAATCTGTGTAGGAGAAATGACAACTCCTCCACTTTTTTTGTGTTTAATAAGCAAAGTGTAAAAGTGTGTGAAAACAGAGAAGTGTTGGAATTTTGGAACTTTTGGAGTTGAGCCTTGTGGAGAAAGGACCTTTTCCCGTGTGAGACTGAGTTGTCGTGCACCATCCTGGCATTAAGAACTGTGGTGTTTCATCCTTGGTGGATAGTAAGTAAAATTATGTGTGACAGGTGAGGTGAAGGAGACAATTGGAACATGAACAAAGGTGGTCCTGTACTTGCCGTATCTTATTAGGGTATGTTAATTAGAGAAAGATTTGGTCTTTTGTCTTGGCTTATTTATTGTGATCTGAGTGAATTGGGATAGTGTGCTGATAGAAGCTATGTCTATAGGATTTGTGCTTCCTTCTTTCCAAAGCTCAGAATGGTATGAACTGATGGAAGTTGGGCAATGTCCTGTAGCTGTTTTCTGGTGGCATTTGTTCTGCAATTCCTATACAGTACAATCCAGTAATCACATAAATGTCATTTTCACAGGCAGTCAGACTTTTACATATCCCAGATGGTCATTAAAAAGAAATCTGATTTGCAACTGCAAATGTAGCTTGTTAAGGCAATGCACAAAGAGGTAAAAGAAAGACGGAAAGTCTGAAAAATTGAGTTCTAGATGTGCTAAACCCCTCTGCATGTTTAGTTCCTAATCTGGCCTGAGTTTTTCATTGCATAAGTAAAAAAAAATTGCATCTCTGAGATGGTGTAAAACTAAATGAAATGCAGTTGAATGTGTTATGGCGATTGCTGCAGAAAATTAAGTTTTAAAAATGGAATCTTACTTCCCGTAAGTGATTTTGACTAATGAGCAACAGGATAAAATGTGTAGACCTACAAAGAGCAGATCAAAGAAAGAACATAGAATGGTGAATGGTCTATGTCAGCATTATTAACCTGTGTGAGTCTAGTGAAAAAACTCCTAAGTGCTTTCTGAGGCTACACCACAGGAAAACGTACCTACACCAAAGTGCTTCATTAAGGTTGCATGGAAAACATTGCTTCTACAACTTCCAAATTTGAGGTATTTGCTTTTCAAAATGAAAGCTTATTTTCCTGTGCAACATGTAAGTACATAACATAGTGCTTAAACTTACTCAGCAGGAACTGTATTTTGGTTACCTTATTAATATTGAGAAATAGAAGAGTGCTAACAGAATGTGCAAAGCTTATTACCTGCCTAAATCTTACCTTACCTGCAGTGACACAATTTTATCTGTAGTCTAGAAAAGCTGTTGTCTAAAACACTTTTACAAGCTTTGAAGAAAATAATGTCCATCTGAAATACTGAATGATACTGAAATAGTACAGGTATCACAGAAAAAAACGCCAACGTGAAATGAAATAGTATTTGGAAAGAAGCACTAGCTTATAAATTTTGTTTCCGTTTTGCTCATAACTGTATGTTTTATGCTGTATTTTAATGGAACATACAGGATAAAGGAATGATGAACAGGAAGGAGAAATTGAGCATGTCTAGTAATTCTTAATATTCTGTAAAAATTCTTGTCATGTTTGCTGAAAAAGCCATTCATTTTTCCAGTAACAGCTGGATGAAATATGAACTTAAACAATGTATGGAAAAGGGCTCAGAGATAGCAACAGTTTATTACAACCATACTGCAGACATAGCAATCCCAACACTCAGTGTAGGATTTTGTCATTGACAGTGGTACAGTTTTGGACTTGAGTGTAGTTCATTAATTAATTTGGAAACCTACAAGCTATTTGGCTGCATCCTATAATGTTGTTCACTGTCCTTCCATCAAAGTCTTTTATGTGAATTTACAAAACTTAGAGGAGGAATAGTAGTAGGGTCCTGGATAAATTTTATTTTAAGCTTGTAATTGAAGAAGCAATCCTCCAGTCTTCTGAGTAGACACACAGTAACCCCATGAGGGTGGGAAGGAGGTGCGTGGGTTTAGGGTAGTGAGAATTTGCCTATGTTGAGGGAATATTGATGGTACTCAGAGAATGTCTCTCTCATTCTGGGACAGAATTGGTTCCTTACACTACTTCTCTTCCTCAAATTATTTCACGTATCCATTATTTTATTTGGATATGTAATGACGTTTCAGAATTACTCAGATGAAAAATCAATTCTAATTCTGAGTCATGGAGCTAGTTATTTAAAAAGTTTTTATGTTTTGTCCACACACTCAAATTCTGCTGCTTTACAATTCTGTTTGAAGAAAGCAACAAAATTTCCCAGGAAAACTCAAATGTTCATCTTGGTGTGCATTTGTTTTGTATGGTTTAGTATAAACTTGACACCAGGTCAGTTGACTCTTTACTATTATTATGTAATTTGAAAAAGGAGGGAGAGAAGTCCACAAATACCAGACCCTGAAATGTTGTGAAATTTGCTGTATCAAACTGGCTGCCCCAGTGACGCCATCAGCAGAAACAGCAGCACATGGAGTGTCAGCAGGCAGTCTTGACTTGGGCTGAACCAGGACTTTGAGTGCTGCTGCCAGTGGTGGAGTTGCAACAGCAGATGAAAAGTCTCCAAGTGAGCTAATGTAGACTTTGCCTAAGAATCATTAACTAAATCCCTGTTTTCATGGGAGCTTCAGCTGTAGTCACGTGACATGATGCAAACCAAGATCATCACCTATCAGTGCAAACATATGGCAAAGTCAGCCCATGTTGTTACTTATCTCCCAGAGCGCAAGGGGGCTGGGACATTTCAACCAAAGCCTATTGGTGAGGGAGTTTCTGTATGAGCTTTCTTAAAGAAGCACTTCCTTTTCACCCGTAATTGTGCGTGGGAATGTATACCAAGCAGTTTCCTCTAAGAGACCAGAAGGTTTACATAGTTCTTCTGCTTCTATGAGAAGAAATGCTGCTACAACATTTTGTTATGGCTGTAATTTTTGCATTTACCTGTATTGTGGAAAGTTAGTTTTCTGTTTCCTGAGATGCATAACTCAGAAAAGGATGTTCTTGAAGATGACTCAAATAGAAGTGAGGTTGCTGCCCATGAAAAGGTTCCTGCTGGAATCTTGGTGAGTTTAACAGATTTATTGCTAAATATATGTAATAATTTCCTATAGTACTGTTAAAATATATAAAAATTGACTGCCTATATTTAATGGTAAGTGGAAGACTTTAATTAGGCATTCAGCAGACTTTGTTTCCTGTTTTTGTTCCATAACTGCTCTGTGCAATACTAGGAGCAATCCTAAACTCCAATTAAAATCTTTACATGGAAATAAAGACATTTTTGTTCAGTAGATCTGATGCTACAGTGGTCTTGTTTGTCAGGGTCATTTTTTCCCCCCAGTTTTTTCAGGGTACATAATAGAAACTAGTAAAACACTTGCTAAGGATTTTCTTTGCTTAAGGAAAGCTTCTGCCTCATAAATTTATAATATAGGCATAATAAAATAGGTTGAGGTAAACCACTGCTCTGCATATTCTTTATTTTGTTCTACCAAATCTCTTGAAAGAAATAAAACATCTTTGCTTTGCATTGGGAAGCTAAGATCTGCTTCTAAGTAACTTTTTTTTTTTTGCAATGGTAGTTAAAATTCATGCCCTCTAAAGTTGTAGCTCTCCGGAGCAATCAGATACCTTGCCTTCGAGTACCTTGCACTCTTCTCTTGTTGAACTAGGCTCTTGTAGTAGGCATGTTCATATGGGTGCACTTCATAAAAGGTGTTGTTGGCTTTGAGAACCAAAAAAATGCAGTTTACCATTAGTAAAACGGTTCTCCGTATGCACAGAAAACACCTGTTGTGGACAGGCTTTTGATTATATCTTGCACCTCTATATGGATATTACTGAGTAACACTGAAAAAAAATGTTAAAGAAAACATGTTGATCTAGTGGCAGCTAAAATAACATCTTTGTTAATGGTATAGAGATATAATTCCTACCCACAAAACCTCCTGCTCAGGTTATGCTAATGTAAGCATTTCCTGGTAATGAGTTTCGAAAATTTGTCTTGTCTGTCGTATGAAGTGTATCAGATACTCTGAGGTGGAGCACTGTTTAATTATTATTTCTGAGAGCCATTGCTGTGACATGAGGAAGTCAAACAGCGTATTCAGGGTTAATTTTAGTTGCATCGATTTGAGTATTTTATAAGTGGAGGCACAGCATTTTAGTTATTGAATTTCTGAAGTAGATATTTTTTCTTATTTTGTATTTACTTTTGTGCTGTCTCAGAAAAAGAAAGTTAAAAAACCAAGGCAGTTTCAGTTTCTGCTTTTGGCAGTGCAATGGCTTCTTGCTAGAAAAAGAATATTTTTATGGTATGACATGGAAATTCTTTCCCCCATTCCAATTACAGTTGCATTTAGTTTAGTGGTATTAATATATTCAGCTGTAAGAATTTTTGCAAACTAGGTAGTACTGCATAAATATTCAAAAATCAGTCTCTCTGGAGCCTCAGAAGTCACAAAGAATGTTTCTGCTTTGATACCTCAGGTATTCATAGCCTTTTAATTTGCTGTCTGAGAAGAGTAAGTAGTACTGAGCTGCATTAACCTTAGTTTTTGTACAGAGTTCTGAAATTTCACTGCATCAGGCAATGTACACATTCTGGATTTCAAAAGAAATAAAACTTAAAAGCTAAACAGTGTTGTAAAGAATTACTGCCTTGCCTTTCTTAGTTTGTCTTTTCCATCAGGCTTTTGTCCTGAATTTCAAAACTGGCAATTAGCATGATTTTCAGGTTCTTACAGGAGGTTAGGAAGGCATATTGCTCTCTGCTTTCAAGGCAATGACATTTAAGAAATGTTTACTAAGCATGAAGTAAAGAGTATTATCGAGGAATTACTTTGTCTTACTGGTTATGCCGTGATCAGGATATTTCTCTTGCATTTGCAAAAATTAGCACAATAACATTTTACACTGTTCCTTTCTCGCTGTCATCTGATTCTGTACTGTTCACCACAAGTTTTCCAACAATATGTAGTAACATTTAAGGAATACAAACGAACCCAAGGAAATCTCAAACCAAATCCTAATCCCCGAATTTTAAAATCTCCCAGCTGGGCTTCTACTGACATTTGAGATAAAATGACATGTTTCTCAGGTATGTAGTGACAGTTCATTTCTGTTTGATCATTTTCTTGCTACAGTTTGAACCTTCTTATATAATATGTTTATCTTGCAAAGTGAACCATTATGTTAAAAGCTGAACTGCAGCCTGGTAAGCAATAATGTGCATTAGTTTATTACCTTTATCTAGTTTGGTTTATTTGCAATGTACAAAACGTTTGCTTGAAGACTTGGATCATAAAAAGCTACTTTCCTTGTAAGCAATGTCTTTCATACTCAGGAGGTACAAAAGTTCATAACTTTTCCACATGTAAGAGTGAACGAGCTATGAACTTTCAAATTTAAGAGGTTATTCAGAGTATGTATCTTCATAAAAGTGTTTGTGCTGTGACCTACAAAAATGAAACCGATACCCATAGAAGAGATAACATTGCTACAGGATATTCTTGCTACAGAAAAGCAAGAATATATATAAAATGGGTGAATGCTTTGGTCTTGTGTGGGTTGTGTGGTGAATTTCTATGGTCAAGTCAGCATGTATGTGAGGAAAAACTCACATATTATTTATCATCTGAACTCAGTTTTTAGCAGAAGGTGTGAAATTTTTATCTTTTAAGTCATTGCTTAAGTCACAGAGAATTTCTTACTACTGCCTGCTTCTCAAGTCCTGAGAAATATATGGAATGGAGAGCCTATTAAAGACTTTTATTCCTGATTGTGTCAAATGTTTATTTTAACAAATGCAGTCTCCTTCTGACACAAAATCAACTTTTCTTTCTAAGCTGATACCATAGACAGTTCTTGGAAGTGGCCAAGTCAGAACCATGAATGATAATGATTATGCATTAAAGATTTATTTTTTTTTATGAGATTGAGTTTAAACATGACTGTCATGCTGGGTGAAGACCAATTGCTTCAGTAGGAAAGCAGATACTTTAACCTCTCTGTCTTGAGATACAGTTCCTTGATGTTCAGTTCCCTGCCTCTTTTTTATTTTTTTTCCCTAGCTCTCTGGTGCTGCTCAGCACCTCATGACTCAGGTGTTTGTCATGTTCTGCTTAATGAGCTAATCTAGCTTACTAACAACCCACTGAAACAAACAGCAACAAAAAATGGTAGACTTCTGCCAGCTGTGTCAGGGAGCTAAACCAGCTCATTAAGAGGGTTCAGAGGAGGAATGGTTGAAGTGGGACCTTCCCTCTTCAGCAAAAGTGAGCTGTTACTTCACTATCAAGCAATCAGTTTTATAGTTGTATGTGAAGCTACTTACAGATCAAATTGAATTAATGACTAATGTTGATAGGGAGTCCATCCTCCTAATCTCATTACTCACTCAATGACAGTCTATTTCTTTTTTCTTTTCATCAACAGGCTACAGGAAAAAAATTCTCTAGCACATTACCTAGCAGAGTAATTCTGTGGATAATTTCAGGACACTTCTAAATCTGTATTGTAAACCCTCCACCTTCCTTTGTAAGTCTTGTGAAGAGGAAGGAGTTATTTAGAAAAAATATTAATGTGATTCGGTAATGTATGAGAAGCCTGAGATGGAGAAAAGTGTTTCCATAGCTGCTGTTAAGTGTAAAAGTAGTTTTAGATTACTTGCCTGTTTACAGTTTTATCAGTGTATAGATGCCACAAAAGTGGTCACTTTTGGGTGAGTATGAGATACCCTGTGTTACTGTAAGGAAGACTTTGGAGGCTCAAAAGAGAAATAACTGATAAATTATATAGACAATAAAGCAGTATCAGTAGGAAGAACTGTTGTAAAGCAGTACAGTTTTGTTTAGAGATACTAAGAAAAATTCTAAACCTTGTTCAATGACTAATAAAAATAGAAATGCAAATAGGAAAACAAAATCATTGTAGGTTTTTTTTTTAGAAATAATAAATAATATCCCAAAATATATATATATTTTTTTTCATAATTTAGGCTATTTTATGTGTTCAGTGTTGTGGGTTTTACTTGTTGGCAGTGGTTCTTTGTTCTCCTAAATATCCTTAACTTCGGAGGCTGCAGTTGCTTGGATGTTTTGAAATGAACTTGTAGCAGACTTCTGGGTGGGAGGCAGGAGATGGTAGAATGTAGAAGGGTTGCACTTAGGTTTCTGTCATAACATTTTCACAGTTTTTGCTCCTCTTTCTGTTAAAGCTCAGATGTTCTGAGAAGTCTTTGGACTTTCATTTCTTATTGGCAGTCATAGTTCAAATTGTGTTCTTCATCGGAAAAACTTGCAGTCATTCAGAATTCATTCATTTACTTAAGTATTTTTAATGAATTAGGCAGAATTTTCAATAAGTGATTCTATGCTCTTTATCCTGTTTGACTATAGCATAATCATAATGTATCTCTTTTCTCCCACTACATAGTTTGATAATTTTTCTAAGATGACTCAGCCATTTTTGAAATACAGAGCTGTAAAGGAAGAGTTATGTGCAGTATGTTCTACGTACCTTTTCCTGACTTGTAAGATTTTTTCTTTCATTGCATCCTTATGTGCAATTATCTCCATTTTCAATATAGGATCAGTTGTATTAAACAGGCAGTCCTCTGGAGAATTAATTTTTCGTTTTGGCTTATCTGAGTTATTAAGCATCACTTAACTCTAGGCTTTGAGGTCTAAAAATGACATACTTCAAAATTTTCTTTGAAGTATTTAATTAATCATAGATTCAAGTTGATAAAGCATTAGGAGTAGGTTTTATAACTCTGGAGACATTAATTTAAGGATTGCCTCAAAGTTCTGTTGATTCTTGAAAACATTTGTGTAAAGCTTGTTACAACAGAGTAATTCATAAATGACATTGCACATCTATTCAAATGTTTTTTAAAAATTCATTTCAAAAAAAATTGTGTTTTAAATTTACCTACTTTTTTTTTGTCTTTCTTTCTCTCCTTTAGTCTCAGACTATGAACTACGTGGGGCAACTTGCAGGACAAGTCCTGGTTACTGTGAAGGAGCTGTACAAAGGCATTAATCAGGCAACCCTTTCGGGATGCATCGATGTCATTGTGGTCCGGCAGCAGGATGGGACATACCAGTGTTCTCCTTTCCACGTCCGATTTGGGAAGCTTGGTGTGCTGCGCTCTAAAGAAAAAGTGGTAAGTTCAGAAAGTGGGTCAAATCAAAGTTTTGAGTACAAGTGCATTCCTTTTTTTTCCCCTCTTCCTTCCTTTCTTCCCCAGCTCCCCACATTCCCCGTTAGCAGGCTGGTTTGGTCCAGAACATTTGCACATAAATTCTGTACAGAACTTCTTGTGGTAATCTAAGGACTCTGCAAAAATGCTGTGAAAGAAAAACTGTGACAGCTCTGGGCCTATTCAGAAGGACAAATACCAATATATAGACTTCACAGTTTCAAAATGTTTACATGGGGCTATTTATTTACTTAGCCAAGTATGCTGGGAAAAAATGCTTAATGCTTTTTAACTGATCCCTGATGTAAGCAATTCTTTTTGGAATGTCTGAAGGACAAACAGAGCATATGTTAAGTGTTGGTGACCTATTTTAAATATTGCTCCTTGTTAGCTGTGTTCAAGGCTGATTTGCAGTAGAAAATGCAGTTATTAACATCCACAAGCAAGTGAAAACTGAGACTGAGGCTTCATTCCTGTGTGGGCATGTTTGAAAGAGAACCTGTTACAATTTCCTGTCCAGCCATTCTGGGATGATGGTGCTACCCAAGCAGATTGTCCTTCCATCCCCTTCCCATAGCCTTTGTTAAGCATGCCAAGAGAGTGAGTTGGCTGGATGGGGTTGGCTTGAAAATGAAGCTGTTGTAGGAGGACTTTACTGTCAGCATGGAATACCCTGTATGGCATGTGGGTGTGCTACCAAAAGATGAATTGATTTAAACAGGACATACACCCTCAGGATTATAGTCTGCTTTTTAAAGAAGTAAATGATTATTGCAGGAAGCTACCCCCGTCTTTATATTTTGATTGTAAAAGGAGAATAAAGTGAAACTGAAAGAGCACTTGGGCACTTAGGGCATTTTTTGTTAAAGGTCAATAGTAAGAGTTATATGCATTAAAGTTATATGTTTGTTGTATTAACACAGGTGGGTAGCTTATTAGTTTTTATGTTATCAGGCTTGCTGATGGCAAAGAATTTATTTACCATAACAGTTTTTTAACAGATTACATTACAGTTTTCAACAGCATACAAAAGGGGTGGTATAGCTGTACTTTCTCTGACATCTAGGCAAGCACTTACTACAGGAGTGGTCTGAAATTCGAGTTTGTTGGATGTCTTCATACACTTGTGAATAGCTGAAAAATCTGAGAGGTTTTCAGCTTCTGGGTGCCTCTAAAAGGTTGTTGAATAGTAAAAACATCTCTTGGTACCTGCTGTACTAGACTGTCAGTGTAATTCTCAGCTTTTGCTTGTGTAGATGACTGCTGCTCCTTGTTTCCTCCATCCTGGGAGTTACTGTTCACACAGTTCTCTCAATAGTCAGTTGAGTGTTTGTTACTGCATTGTGGATGCATTTTTCTCTGGCGCATTATGAGGCCAAGATCAATTTGTAGTCCCAAGATGTGTGGAAACACAAAGTATGTGTATCTGTGCTTCAACTTCAAGTATATACTAAAGTCTCCAGAAACCAGTGTGGTTTCTAACCACAACTACCATAGATACTAAACTTAGTACTATAGGTACTAAACTTAGAGATGTTTGTATGTCTAAAGCAGAAAAAAGAAAAGGTGAGATTTTTTTAAACTCATGTTGCTGAGTTTAAAAAACAACAAAATATTTTTAAAATTAAAAATGGTGAAATATATATGATTTTCAGATCAAAATCAGTTATTGTGGGGAAGAGGAAAAGTGGTTATCTTAAGGATTTGGGTATAGTCCCCATGCACGTTTGGTTATTTACCTAATTTATGTTTCCTATTTTTATCACAATAAAAACATTATTCTCTGACAAAAACACTATGGCTGCAGAAGGGTTGTGGTCCTTTGTCATACCCCCATAAACTCATGAGCAGGAAAATCTGAAATGCTAACTTGAGTTGCAGAAATAATTGTGGTAAGTCTCTTACCACTTTCAGACAAAGCCTGCCTCCAGGAGGCTTCCAGGTGGAACTTCTGGTGTTCAGGATTCAGATTCGTACCAGACCCCAATTCAGATTGAGATTTAAACATCTGAACAGTCTCAGTCATTCTTCTGTGAAATAAAGAAATATAAATAGCTGTTTGAGCAAGATTCAGTCTTTATATAAAGTTTGTTTTTCTTATTTTTCTTGTGGGTATTATGCTCCTCTGCCAGGACCACAATGTATTTTGCAGGTGAACAAACTAAAGACCATTATGACAGACTTGTGTCAGAAAGAGAAAGGGACAAGGGACACCATTATGCAGTGAAACAAAGTTTACTCTCAGAGCTAAATAGACCATGAGGTCAGCACTTTGCCGGTGATGAATTATTTACAATAAATTGTCTTCTTCCACAGATTGACATAGAAATTAATGGTGATGCTGTTGATCTTCATATGAAATTGGGTGACAATGGAGAAGCTTTCTTTGTGCAAGAAACCGAGGAGGAAAATGTAAGGACTTTGTGCTTCTTGATGGCTACAATGTAGTAATAACACAGTCATGGGTTAAAAGTGCTACATACAGTGTTGTCAATATCCTCCCTTCTGTGAAAGCTAAATTTTCTGTAACTTGATCTTAATGTCTCTTTCATATAATGCCAAGATGCTTGATGCTTTGTACCATTTTTCTGCCAATAATAATAAAGTAACTAATTATTTTCATTAATTAGAGCATTATTTGGAAGATGTGCTTAAGTATTTTTGTTTAATTAACTCATTCTTGTTGACTGCAGTTATACTGATTGCAGTGCCTTACAATAATTTTTGCTTTAAGTTATTACAGCTTGTGCCTCTACTAATAAGGATAGTCTATTTTTTGGCCATATTTCTAATTTGCCTTACAAATTTTAACCCAGTCATTCACAGTTTTATTTATGAAACTTTCACCAGGTAACAGTAACTTCTTTGACTTGAGAATTTATTTCCCAAGAATCTTTTGCAGCTGGAAGCTAATGAGCCTCTGGAAAACAGAAATAATTGTTCATTTTTACTCTGATTTCCTTAGGATATGGGAGCTATGTAATCATGGTATTGGTCAGTCCTGAGCATTGCTTTTGAGTCTGTTGGCATTTTTCAGCAAGTCTAAAGGAAAGAAGTTCTAAATACAAGGTTCCAAAAGATTTAGTGAAAAACAGTCATAAAAGAGAAGAAAAAAACTTGTTGCAGAGAAGTAAAAGATAAAGTGTTAATTTCTTGTTGTTATTAGGAATCAGTCTTTGAAAAATTAGATTGATCCAGTTTTTAGTTTAGGGTGCTACTTGTTTATTCTGGGGGATCAGAGAAAGCTCTCATACTGAAATTGAATACTGATTTAAATACAGTTTAAAGTGGAAGGAAAATATAAGCATTAAGACCTCAAATAAACTTGGGGTAGGGACTCATAACACCTAAGCAAAGGGAAGGTTGGGTTATGTGTCAGCATACACCATGACTAAAATGAAAACTGGAAGCAATTTTTTACAGATCTAGGCTGTGTCAGACATTGATGGGAACTGATCAGTCTCATGACTTTTGGAAAGCAGTGATGATAACCAGTGCCTTTGTCCCCAGTACAGTGTTTAAAGGGAGCTATTGCACTTGCATAATACATTTTGATTTATAACAAGAGTGTCTTATCTGAGTATAATGTGTTCTTGAGAGCTGGTAATTCATGCTGAATATATAGATGAAGTTTGCCACAAAGCAAAACTGGGTTATTTTTACTGCTTGTAGGCATTTGTTTTTCCCTGCAATTGATCAACGTCTTTGCCTCTTGAAGCTAGGCTTAAGGGATCAATCATAAACATCTTATTGATTTATTTTTTTTAATATTTTTTCCTTTTGGGGGGATTCAGAAAGGTCCTTTAAGGGATTAGTCTTGGTATTTTTCACATCTTTTTCAGCCAGTTTTAACTTTTACTGAATGGTTTTAGTTATTTATTTATTTTATTATTATTGGTTACTTACCATTAATTGTGCAGAATATTAACTTCAGGTGCTAGCGGTTTTTTTCAACACTTTTCACAATGCAAAATCTGTGTATCATCAATGTTGTATAAGGCTGTATTTTGTTCTCCTTTCTGTACTTCACTCTACAGCCAGTGGAACAAAATTTGTTCTTTAACTCTTAACACAATGAAAATTTGAATTTAATATTAAGTAGCAGATAAGACTGAGCACATCAAAAGTAGTATCAGTGCTCTACCTGTGTCTCATCCATGTTCCTGGCTAACCTTCTGCACAAGAGTCCAGTAAAATAACAGACATCTTGTAATTACTTCTATTTGCTACCATGAAATTGAGCTCCATAACTTTCTCTTCACTATGCAAATTCTATTGTCTTGTGCTTTTTTCCACCATGTCTTTGTCCCTTCACAGAGTGTTTCTTTCAGACTAGGTGTCAGTGTATTTTCTTGGTGCAATGTAAATAAACCTCAGTCCATAGCTAAAGCTTTTCCTTCAAAGGGTTGTAATTATTTGAGGGTTGGTTGTTTGTATGTTGGTTTCAAGGTGAGTAAATTATAGTTGACTTTTTCTTTTTGAAAGATACTTTACATAAATAATGTCTGATATTATGTATGTCATGACTGAAGGCATCTTCACCAATTTTGTGGGTAACACTGAACTGAGAGGAGAGGTAGACAGGTCAGAAGAAGAGCCACCACAGAGAGCCGGCTTGGCAGGCTGGGAGACTGGACCAACAAGATTCACGCCAAGGTTTAACCAAGATGCACGTGCAGTCTCACATAAGGGTTGGAAGGGCAGGCTGGCATCTGACTGGATGAAGTGTAGCTCTGCATCACCTGGCCAGCAGCATGCCCTAGCTGCAGTGAAGGCAAGTGCATCCCAGTTAGCATCAGCAGTAGCACAACCAGCAGGTGAAGGGATGTGGGGTTGTCCTACTCAGCCTGGTATATGTTAGATCAAATCTGGAACACAGTTCTGGCCTTCCTGTTCAGGAGAGACATGGAAAATTGGAGAGAGCCTGTTGGAGGCCTGGAGAAATTCAAACAGAAAAAACAGTTACTGGAACTTGTTCTATTAAGCCTAGAGAAGATTCAGGGGAATCTAACCACAGTCTTGCAGTACCTACTAGGTAGTTACAGAACAGACAGAGACACTTCACAATGCTGTCTAGTCATAAGATGGGGCAAACGGCGTGGGGAAAATACCAGCTAGATGCAAGGAAAATCTTTCCATACAAAAGCACTATAACACAGGAACAGGTTGCCTGGAGAAGTGTTAGACTCCCTCACCAGAAATACTCAGCTCAACCTTTGGCTTGACAAGCCCCTGCATAACCTAGCCCGAGGCCCTGCTTTTTCAACACAAGATTGGACCAGATGGTGTCCAGATGTCCCTTTCAGCCTGTACCTTCCCATGAACCTGTTTCAAAATAAACAGCAGTGGAATTAATTGGCCTTATTTTATTAGCACATTTAATAAGCATGGAACAGGCGTGCTCAGGGCAGATAACTTCAAAAACATTCCACTGATTGGGTATTTGCTTTGCTGGCAAAATCAATTGTTTGTGTCTGAAAACTGTAAGAATACTAACATGCATTTTTCAGAATTTCTTGTAATCACTCTTGGTGGACTTGGTTCCTTTCTTGATATATCAGCTCCATACCATTGGGCACCTGTATGGCTTTGTGTCTAAATACAGGTACAAGGGTTAGTCTGTAGCTGACAGCTACCCTGTGTTCACAAAACAGAGAGGAAAATATTAACTTTTTCTTTTTTTTTTTAATTTTTTTCCCTCTAGGAAAAGGTTCCTGCTTATTTGGCAACATCTCCAATACCCACTGAAGATCAGTTTTTTAAAGACACTGACAATCATTTGAAATCAGGTGAAAATGAGAGGACATGTGCAAACTCAGAAATTCCACACTCTGGAGAAACAGAGACTGTATTCACCCCAGGTTCTGTGAAAAAGAAAAAAAGAAGAAGAAAGAAATACAAACAAGATAGTAGGAAGGAAGATCAGGTCTCTTCTGCTGGGACTGAAGAGATTTTTGAAATGGAAATAAGCTCAGATGATGAGAAAAGTGTACAGCCCCTAAGGTAAGCTCTTAGATTGTTGCTGTTTTCATTGTTATCACCAAACATTTAAAAGGCGACTTGTTCATTTCTTCCATGAAAGTATTGCAAAAGTTTTGGTAGGCCCTGCCTAGGCCTTTTCCTCAAGCAAATAAACAAAACTCCAAGCAGGTATCTTCTAAGTCTTCACAGATTTGCCTTGAAGCTGGGCCCATTTTTTTATGAGTTTAATGCAGTTAAGCCCATTCTGGTGAAGAAGTGTTGTTATGATCTGCTGTGTGACTGAGAAAGTTTCAGTCTTAATTTCTCTGATGAGTCAGAGTGATCTTTTGCTGTGTTTGGTAGCCTCTAGAATGCAGTGTGGAATGCCTGTAGCACACCACATCTGAATTTGGCTTCTCTCTAACCTGAAGTTTACTTTTGGCAACTGAAAAGTATATAAATGAATGTGCCTTTATGTTAGTAAAGAGTATTTATACGTGTGTAAAGAGGAAGGGGGAAAAAGAAAGGAGGCAAAAAAATCAATTGTGTATTTTGAAGTGGACAAATTCTTTAGTAAAGTGAAGCTTGTGCTAAAGTGGTAGCACGTACTAATAAGCTGAAGAGGTCTATAGGGTAACAGGAAAGATCATAGATGAAAGTTATCAAGCATATAAATGCTTCAGGTCCAGGAAAAGCCTACTCATCAGGACTTGGTTTTCAAAGAAAGTTGGACAGTGTTGTTGTTAAATGTAATACTGGCAGAAAAAATTCAAGATCAGGCCTGGGAATTGCAAGAAGGTTTTGGTGTAAGAGAATAAAATATAACTGAAAGAATTCCTTCAGTATGGATCTTCAAAGGAGTCTCAAATATATTAAGTACCGGACAAAAACGTTAGTGCAACAGAAAAACATGAATCTGTTCTCATACCTTTGACCAGTAAAACACAAAGTCTGGATTTTAAAGTGTTTTTTAGAGTGTCTGTGGCTTTCTTAGTTAATTTGCCTTAATTTATAAGTATCATATTTATTGAATTGTCATTTAGATAGTCACTGCTCTGTTTAAGTCTTAGCATTTTGTTTGGTTTGAAATTTTCTTCTTTTTTTCAGTTCAAAAAAAAGGAAGACCTTTTCTCAGTCTTTAGCATGCAGTTAAGGCAACAATAAACTTTGGTCATAGTAAGACTGTCCAGAATAAAAATAACTGTCAAGTACAGGAGGAGAGAAAATAAAACCCAATAATTGTTTAGTCTTTATCTAACATGTCATTACCAATGTATGAAGTATTGAGGAATGTCATGTTAATAATGGCTGCTTTCATCCAGTATTTAGGATTCAAATTGTTATTCTAGCAATTATCTTATTTTGATTAGAGGTGTACAAAAAAATGGTGTGTCGGATTAGAATGTTGAGTGCATAGTCATAGTTGAACAACCATGGTGTTTTCATCAGATTTACTCTGGTTTTATTTTTTCTACCCTTTAGAATGAAAGTTTGGCAAGGCTTTTTATTTCTAAACTTTTTTTTTTAACGTGCATAAGCAGAAACAGCAGTAGAAATGCAGTATCAGATGGGGTGTAATAAAGTGAAAAGATGATTTTGTAAAAGAATGGTGTTTTCTTGTGAACAGCAAGTAAATGCAGGACTGAAACCAAGAAACATTGTAATGGTCAAGATGCAGATACATTAGGTTTATGGCTCTGTTTCAGTTAGTCAAGTTTATATACACTCATTTCAGTGGGCTACCAGAACAGGAAGTAAAATGCCTTGCAAATAGGCATGCAGTTTGCAGCTAAAGATACGGTTGTGAAAAAATGTTCATAAGTTTTCTTTTCAAACCCTCTGGGGATGTGAGGTGGAATCAATAGATTTGAGATATTGTGGTGGTTTGGTTGGTTGTTTTTTTGGTTGTTTTTTTGAGTTATAAATGCAAGGCTCTGGAAAGGAAGAAGAAAGATAAGAAATTAGAAACTTAACTGTTCTTAGGTATAGATTCAGATTTCAAAGTGAAACTAGGAAAGGAAAAGGGGGGCTGATGTTTTAACAGAAAGGTCAAAAATTCAGTCACAGGTGCCAGTATGTAATGTCTTATCTCTGGTTTTTTATACAGCAGAAAACGAGATGTTTCTTGGGAAAAATCTATTACCAAGTGTTTATCAGCTTTTTTCAAAATATGTCCTTCATCATTTCCATTTCTGTGATATAGATATGTTAGTAGTAGACTTATATAAGATAATAACAGACTGAGATTACAGTGTGTACAACACAGAAATAGAGGGCATTATTTCTCCAGTGCTAAGAGTGTTAAAGGGTTGAAGTGGTTCTCTGTCTCTGAAATCTTATATATTTGTTTAGACTCTAGGCAAAGTGGACAACAGTGGGAAGTGACAGTACTGTTTGTAAACATTGCAAAATAAATAGCTTAGAGTTGACAGTGCAACTTGAAGTTACAAGTTGATGCATGCTGATTTTCCCCTTGTATTTTCAATGATCTTTGACTGAATTTAGGTTTTTAACTTCAGTGTTTATCCACTTATCAGTCAAATGTGGTTTTTTGCATCCTTTATATGAACCCCTTTAGTTGCTAATTTCCAGTGAATAAAATCTGTTCAGTACCACCCATGTGTCATCTTGCCTCCTTCCCCACTGAAGTAAAGATACTGAGGACCTCTTTAATATATTTTTAGTGTTTACTTAGTTGCACAATCATACTTTTTTTCCTCTTTTGGAGATACTTAGTACTGCTGACAACAATAGTGTGGAACATATTTTTGTCACAGTTTATGAATACAAAGGATGTACAGTCTCTGCAGTTCTCATCTTAAGTCATTCAGCATCATCAGGTTTCCTAAGATACTGGAGAATAAGTAGAGCTAAAAAGACATTTTTAGAGTTCAGCATTTACCATAACCTAGACTGTCTTCCGAATGAAAGACTTGCAAATGAGGTAGATCACTGTAATGCTTAGTGTCTAATTGACTAGGCATGCAAATTCTAAATATTTACACATTTGATAACAGCACAATCTTTTCTTTCCTCCATCCATAAGAGAAATGAGCATTAGCATTCCAAAACAAATCTAGTGCAACTGTGTACTGGAATAAAAATGGTTTCTTCTTTCATAATAATGGCTTAAAATAATTTCTGTTGCATTTTGCACTCAAATTCCAGGCATGTCTTCCTTGTATTCTTATCTGCTGTATAGCCATTATGCCCTTGATCTAACCTCGGACAAGTTAGTTGTATCCTGAGCATAGGTGTTTATTCAGTTAAATTCAGAAAGCTGTAAAAAGATCTGAAGTACTTTATGATGGTAATAATTCAGGGGAACTTCTGTGTAAGGTAGGGTCTATGCCTGTTTAGTGGGTCTTACTGTATGTTGGATTTGGGTCTTTGATGTAGATATTGAGTAGACTTCCCAGTCCAAAACAAATCCCACTGTTTAGAAAAGTGCATTATTTTATCTCCTTTTTGTAGTTGATGGTAATCTGTTAAGCTCTTGGGTAAATTGTGATGCCAGTACCTACCCCAGTTTCTTACTGTTTTAATTTGTCAAATATACATTGTCAAAACTCACCTTGCTAGTTGAACTTTTCCAGTGACTGTAAAATTCACATAGTAAAGTTTACTATGTAAAAATATATGTTCATGTTTGTGTTTTGTTAATATTGTCTGCCTGTGTAAAGTCAGTAACTGTTACTCATGTAGAGTAGTAACATTTATACTGTTGTGATTTCTTCAGTACTAACTTCCAGTAGTAGATTTTTAAATTTGCAGTATTTTCAAGTATTAATAATAGTTTTTAAATACTTTTAAAGTTACATAAAGATGTCTTGCAAACAACAAATCCTTTAAGCTATACACTCCTTACTTTTACTCTTAGATTTTTTTTTTAAATAACATCTCTGTAGTTTCTTTTACTGAATTAGTAACACAGATTTCTTATAGCTGACTTAATTTCACGTGTCTCCACAGAGGATCCTCAAATTCATCACCAAAGGGTGAAGAACAAAAAGAATCTTTGATTTATCATTCGAAGGACCATTACCCCTTATCTGATGGAGACTGGTCCCCTCTAGAGAAGTAAGTCACTTTGTAATATCATCTTGTATAATGATGAGTAATTATAAAAAAAAATTACTATGCCTTTTTATTCGTTTTCCTGCTGATCTGTAAAACTGTCAAACTTGCCCAGCTTCTGTGATGTCAAATGCAACACTTGAAACTATTTTGAAACTCTGGGAACTTTACAAAATATATTATTTCACTGTTAAAGAGAGGAAATAGAGTTAATAAGATTCCCTCAAGCTGAGAAGGGTGTGAAAAACTAGTATGTTCCCTATGATTCACCCTAGCATAAGCAATACTTGATCTCCCAGAACGCAAAAGTGATGAGTATGTTAAGGTACGTTTTACTGTGTGAAGTAATCCAAATTGCTCCAGGTAAAGCTAGTTCCTAAAGTTGAATCACATTCCACTTCAGAATGGAGGATTCTGGAGTTCTGATACCTTTTGTTGTCCAGAGATAGCAAGATCATCATCAGTTGACTGGATTCTCAAAAGTGGCATAATACAGCTTGTCAGTCAGTTTTCAGTGACCAGGCACTTCTGTATGTACATTCAAGTACATTCTTTGGTTTCTGTGTTCATGCTATTCTTCTTGCATTCAGTTTGTAGATTTTTCAAGGCTCACACTTGGATTTCACCACTCTAACCTCAATCTCTATATGCATGAGAAATCATTTTGTGCATATGTGGTAAATTTGGGGTAAACTTTGTACTTTACCTGAACCTTGGACATACAGGAGAGGGCATATATGTCTCATATGTCAGGTAATATCTTGATTCATCTGAACTCTTTGGCAAGTGTCTAGTTGTACTGTTTTTCAGTTTGATGGAGGAACCTGCCTCATAGCAGGTGCATTCACAAGGTCAGTGAGGATTACTGGTCAGCCTTCCGTGATGACCATTGTTGCTTGTACCTTCTCAGTGCACAGTTACCTGTTCTTCTGCATCAATAGGTGGTGCAGAATGGAAGAGTTCAACCTTCAGCCAGTATTTTTTGAAGTGTGCAGGATCTCTCTGCTTCAGGTGTTTGCAGGGCTGTGGCCTCAGTGGAGTCAGAATGTACCACACCACGCTTGGTGCCTGCTAATTCCCCCAGTGCGTGGCTTGTTAATGAACAGAAGCAGTTGGACAGGAAATCCCATTATCATTCCTTTTTATGTTTTGGGCTCACAACCACATCCTCAATTACACTTAATGAGATCTAGTCTTCAGATGTTCCCCAAAGGTTTGTGGTTTGTCACTGAAAAGCAGTCACAGTGTTTGACCCTAAGGCCTGACACATTGCTGTATGGATTATATCACCTAGATGACTGTAGCATGGAGGCTGATACTCATTTTCAGTTTATAAAACTCTGAGCTAGCATAGACTAACAGGTTATATCTGCATCTCTTCTCATTTATGTGTTATGGAGCAAGTCTGCTGTAATAACTTGTTTGTGCCTTGTGAGGTATGTAGGCTTTTCACTGTTCTGGGGTTGTTTTTTTAACAAAAACTACCCAGTCCAGATTGCAGTTCAACAGAGAAATTGGCAATTTTCCTTTTTGCCTTTGGGGAGGACTTTGGGTCAGGGATTCTCTGACACAAACCATCTAGGTAGGAGAAATTTTGCTTTAAATTACTTCTCCTAAGCCATCAAATAAAGATTTTATCATGTAGCTGTCATACAGAGGAAGAGAAATGGGAGGTTTTAATAACCTCCTTTTTTGGAGATCTGAATAACTTGCAGTTCAGTTGGTTGTCTTGCTCTTCAGAACCCTTGCAGGGAGCTCAAGGAAGAAAATAGCACAAGTCCTTTCCATGAGGACACTTCAGTTTGTCCTACCCAGTATGATAAGAGGGAAAGCATAACCATTAACTATTTGATACCTGATGCCATCAGTATCCTTCCTGTTTCAACAGGCAATGTTGACATGACTAGGTCACTATTATAAGCATGGGCCTTTTGGCTAAACACTTCTGCCTGAGAGTGACAGTGAAAAACATACCTTGGGGGAAGTAGGACAGACTTAGGGTCCCAAAGCCTTGAAATATTTAATATTTTGCAGGAACTGCTGAATATTAAGAATTCGGCTTAGATACAGGTTAATATTGTGCATGGCTTCCAGTTGACTTGTGGTGTAGGCAGAATAAATTATTTGACATGTAGGGAAAGCTAGTTAATATTCTTCCTGAAAACAAAGGTGTAAGTTTATTTTCATCAGTGTGTCACTTTAAACAAGCCCTTCTAACAATACAGAAAAATTGCCATTGTTAATGGAGAACTAAGGGGGAAAATACCAGTTTTCTTTTTGTGTCCATGGGTGATGAAGGCTGGAAGTCAACTGTGATGACAACTCACCATTATAGAGATGTTTAAATGTCCTGATATGTTGGATTTTTGAGGTGTCCTCTCAGAGCAGTTTGAGGGATTCTTACTGTCTGGATTGTGATCTGTGTAATGTCTGCTTTGGCAGTTTGAATTGTGATCACAGTTTAGTCCTGTATGATACTACGAAACCTGAGTTCCTCAAACCTTCAGAAAGTTGGATGTATGGTACTGAATTAGGTAACTAATCCTTGCAGGAATTTTGTATTAAAAGAAAAATCCATAAATTAAATACCTGTAGGGAGTTACTTTAAAATTTTGTGTTTGAATCATTGAACAAGACAAATTGGAAGTGACCTCAAAAGTTCATGTGGCCCAGCCTTTCATGGGATAGAGAGAGCCTCAAAGAGATTGTCTAGCACCTGGACTGGTCACAAATAACAAGTGCAAAGACAAGTGTGCAGTTGTGTACTGGGATGGACACAGCCAAAGAGCCCAGTACAAACTGGGATCTGTGTGGTTGGGAGCAACCTTGCTGACCTAGGGGACAGCAAGCTGGACTCGAGGCAGCAGAGCATGGCTGCAGCAACAAAGGCAAACTGGGAATTAGTGACAGAGAGAGAGAGATGTGATTTCCCTCTCTTAGTTCTAGTCAGGCCACATATGGAGGGCTGTGTCCACTTCTGATCCCTACAGTTTAAATTCAAATACTGAGGTTTGTTTATATAAACCCAAATATGTAATGAATGTCCAAGTGTAAAAAGAGCAGCATTTCTATAATATGCAATATAATTGCCCTACTGAAGGAAAGGTAAACAAAACCTTCTGTTTCATCTCTTAAGATGTTACATGCAAAATTTCTTCGTAAGCACTTCTTTCTAACATTTTGTAGGACGTTCTTCTGGTTTAAAAGTAATCTTAACTGAAGTTAATTTCAGAACTCTGTTTCTGATTTATGGATAATAACCACTGTAGGAAAAGTAGGTTGGAATTTAAAGGTCATGTAGTACAAACACATCTGAAGAAAGTTTTCAAGTAATCTCCTTTCCCTCTCCTAAGTTATCTTCTGAATGGCTTTTTCCCTGCACTGGGAATTGCTGTTGTTTTGTGCACTTGTGAGTTATGTTTGCAAGACTTCTGTTGCTCAAGTCTCTATATAGCAAGCTGAAATGCTATATTTTTACAGAGATAAGGAGCTTTAAAATATTTTCTGTCTTACTTTTTGATAAACTTTTTCGTTTTGTTCTTGTCTTGTTTGAAAAATGGAACATGGGCTGAGGAGAAAGTTATTTCTACACTGTAAATGCAGTGGAGGAATCTGTTTAGTGTGATCACTGTGTAAGTCCTTTAATGTCTTTAATGTGATTTTCGTTTTAACCTAATTTCTCACCGTTTGAAAACCGTGCTGGGCTTCTTGCCATGTTGCCAAATAATTGAAGCTCTGTTAAGCTGTTGAAAACTCTACCAACAGTAGCTGCACAACAAATGCATTAATGCATTTTAAACACTGGCTTTCTTTTTTCTTTTTCTTTTTTTTTAATTCTTATTGATTTGGTAGCCCTTTCTCTGAGCAAGTCTGCCCTAAAAGTGATTCAGAGCTAGAAGTTAAGCCTGCTGAGAGCTTGCTCAGATCTGAATCTCACATGGAATGGACGTGGGGAGGATTCCCAGAGTCAACCAAGGTAAATGTCTTTATTGTCTCTAACTTTGTAACTGAAGTTTTGGGATATTTAAGACTGTCCTAGGAGAGGATTGGAAATCTGCTGCTATTGTTCAGATACAGCTGAAGTGGGGAAGTAGCAGCCCCTTGTGGCAGGCAGAGAGAATTAGCTTTGTTGAGTTCAAAAGCTGCTCAGAAGAGTAATCCCAGAAAACCTAGCAGTAAAAGTCTGAAAGTTTTGAATTTTTAGTTAGAATGTGAAGGGAACAACTTAAGAAATTAATTTTCTTTATTGTAGAGTAAGTTCTGTTTCATTCCAGAGGAACTGTAGCCTTGATAAGAGTAAATTTGTTATCTAAGAGAGGCCCTGATAAATCCACACTTAGGTTTTTTCCTTTCTGTGGTTTGGTCAAGGCAGCACTTCCTCTGTACCTGTTTTCTTTGCTGAACTTGTAAATAAGCTCCTATGAAAATTCTTTTGCAGGGTACTTTGCTAATATGTTTTATGTTGCTAATGTGTTTTATGATGCTACTATACTTGCTTAAGTTATTTTCTGTTTTCCTTTAACAAGGAAATTTGTACTGTGAGTACAAATTTAATGTTTAGAACAGAGTAAAACAAACTGGTGATGTGAAAGGATTGACTAGACTTTTGTTTTTCAGATAAGTAAGAAAGAAAAGCTGGAACATTGCAGAACAGCTACCATTACTCCATCAGAGAAGACTCATTTTAGGGTCATCCTCAGCTCTGATGAAGTTGAAGACGATGATGATGTGAAAGATTCTGTCTGTACAGTACTGAAACCTGAGCCAAGAACTCATCCTCTCCTTAAGCAGATGGATGTTAAAGACTCTCTCGCTTCTACAATTGTAGAACCACAAGTTCCGTTGCCATTGGATGGTGATCATAATTCCAGAATATTGATGGATCCTTTGCCAGAAGCAAAACCAACAGCAAAAACTGACTCTCCTTCAAAAAAGAAAGGTTTGGAATAAAGCTCTTGATTCTTGCCCTCAATGTGATCTACCAAACTTGAGTGGAAAAAATATAAATGTGCTTTTTTCAGTTTTTCCTATTGAAAATTTTATCTGACTAAAATTATAATGAAACTCTGGAGCTTAAAAATCATGGAAATAAGTCTGAATCTTCCATGATTTTGTTTGTGTTTAACATGTCTGGGTAACTTCATCGTAGTAATCTTAATTGTTAAAATTAACAGGGGTGCACAAGCGAAGTCATCATCAAGGCCCTGATGATATTTACTTGGATGACCTAAAGGCTTTGGAACCTGAAGTTGCAGCACTCTACTTTCCCAAAAGGTAATTTTGAAGTAAAATGCTGTAAAATCTGGGGTAATTCTGCAGTTGTATTACTTGAGTCATTGCATGTATTATTTATGTGGTCGTTCTGATAAAAAGAATTGGACTAAAGGTTTTTAGGCTTTTGTGGAGTATTCAGTACTTACCTCATTGTGAAAATTCTACTTTGACAAGAAACACATTGAAAGATCACATGGGAGGTGACTACTGAGAGTTTTCCTCTTTGTGGAACCTGTATGCTCTGCAGACATAGATGGGAGTACATTTAAGTGGCTTTTGTACCAGTACTCTTGTTCAACCTTATTGTAAGCTTTTCAGTGGATCAAGCTAGTGACTCTAGCCTTAAATGGCAGTGTGATTTTTTTATTTTTTTTAATGGCATTTTTCTATTGGATCTTTTGCAACAGACAGTGTTCTAAAAACACTAAAAGCAGTGACCTTTTTTTCCTTTTTCTTAATTTACAACTTTCTGGTAAAGCATGAGGAGCACAGTATTATTCTGCAGAAGTAGAATGTAGAGGATGTTTTCTTCATTTAAATCCAGTTTAGGCAAGTAATGTAATTATTGTCCAATTTAGGGGAATGTTAGGAGAACTGGAAACAAACAGTCTGCCAATATTATGAAGGGTTGGTGTGGGTGTATTTGCCTGGGTTTTTTGTTAGGTTGGTTTTAAATTTAGGTTGTGAAATGGTGTTGTAAAAACACAAAAGCAATATTTTTTGGGGGGATTAATCATATAGTGTGTTCTGTAACCTAAGATCTGTTTATTTTTTTGCAAGTAAAATACTTTTCACTTTCCTTTAGTGATTCTGATCCTGGCTTCAGGCAGTGGACAGAGTCAGATACCCTTTCTGGTTCCCAGTCGCCCCAGTCAGTGGGAAGTGCTGCTGCTGATAGTGGTACAGAGTGCATGTCTGATTCTGCTATGGACTTGCCTGATGTTACACTTTCACTTTGTGGAGGTCTCAATGAAAATGGAGAGATTTCTAAAGGTATGTGAAAGACTAAAGCATAAAGAGGAATAGAGTTCAGGTACCTACTCAAATAAAGTAGTTTGAATGCTCTGATTTCCTCCTTAAAAAACTTCACCTTATTACTATGTTCCCATTGAGAAAAGAGGATGGAAAATCTTTCATTTTTCTAAAATTGTCAAGTATTTGTCAAGCAGAGATAGCTGAATTGAACTTCATATTGATCAAGAACACTTGATGTCTTGAGAAGCTTTCTGTCTCCTTTTTTGTACTAAATATTATTTATCGAACCAACTACATCAATTTCTGGTTGTCAGTCCTTGCTTAGTCTTATATAAATCTTAACAACTCATCTTCTTTCCAATTGCCTGCTAGTTTTTCTTCTTTTTCAGTTTTTTTTTTTGAGTGATAAGAAAAGCCCTTTGTGTTGGACTATGTTTTCTGCTCTACTTCTATCCTAAATGATTGTTAACATCTAGATTTTTACTAGCTGATTTTTCTCTCTTAATGTTTTAGTCTATTTACTATTGAAGTTGTATGTAGTTTTGAGGGAGCTTTTAGGAGCATAAACTCTTCGTGCACATGTACTGTAGTATTTGAATATTACTTTTTTAAATGGTCATCCAGTCTCTAATACCTTAAGTGAAAGTTAGGTGCTTATTAATAAAGACTCAGGACTGTTCTTGTGATAACATCTTAGTAATACTGCATTTGATGGGAAAAAAGGATGCCTTGATTGCAGGGGTCTTACACTAGATCATGGATTTCTGCAAACATGTATAGGTAATAGTTGTGAAAATACTAGTTAGTGATAGTAGTAGTTTTTCAAACCTGAAAAGCTGACATCACCCTTCCCCCTCTTCTTCTAGTGTAGTTTGTAGGCCCCTAACCCATCATAATTTTTGAAGAAAACTTGCCTTGACAGGTATGGCTTTCTTTTTTCCAGCTTTTGAACTGAATTAGTTCCTCCTTATCTGGCCTTCCTCTTCTAATTTCTTAATGCTCTTTACTGTGATGTTGAAGTAGTGCAAGGCTTTTTCTGTAGGGAGGAGGCAGTCACAGGACCCTTGACAGGTAGGCCTCAATTAGCACATATTCAATGATGCTGCAAGATCAGCAGACTCTGAAATGTCAGGGTTTTCCTAGATTATACTCATCAGACATCTAGGGATTTTATATTACTACTTCCTAATTAAAATCTCTTTCTATTGCAGAAAAATTCATGGAACATATTATTACTTATCATGAATTTGCTGAAAACCCTGGACTCATAGACAATCCAAATTTGGTAATACGGATTTATAACAGGTAAATTCTCTGTGTCATGTAATTAGGTCATAGAAAATCCCATTTCAAATCTGGTCTCTGAAGTGAGCACGTTTCTCAGCTTCCACTGCAGTTTGTGTGTGAATCTGTTTTAACCAAAGACTTGCATTAAATTTAGCTTTAGCTTAAGTGAGATTTTTTTTTTTCTGTAATTGCCTCTGATGTTAAATTATATATATTAAAATTACTCTGCTTGCAGAAAATGTTAGTGTTAGTGGTTGGCAGCAAATGCATATTTTCATCAACACAAAGGCAAGTTTTTCATGCTGATATTTATTGATCAGTAGACAAATTTTGTAATAACTTACCAATGATGTGTTTTAAAACAGGTATTATAACTGGGCATTGGCCGCTCCAATGATTCTGAGTTTGCAGGTGTTTCAGAAGAGTTTGCCTAAGGTAAATAGATAAATCCATACTTTATTTGAAAATTTTGTCTGTAGTAACACCTGATTATCTCTTTTTCTATACTAAGTAAAAACGTATCTGATTTTTCAGGCTACTGTTGAGTCTTGGGTCAAAGAAAAGATGCCAAAGAAGTCTGGAAGGTGGTGGTTCTGGCGCAAGAAAGAAAGCATGACTAAGCAGGTGACTGAGACCTATTGTGATTTTTTTTTCCCCCCTCTTAGCTGTTAAAAGATGAAAAAATTATTATTTGTCAGAAGTACCTCAAAACACAAGGTCATATAGCTCAGTGTCAATGATGGCCAGCTGATGTTGCAGTAGCTGTTAGCTGCATCTGTTAATTTAACCTCAAATACTCCATCCTTGTCTGGTGTTATTAGTTGTTTCAACAAAATTTATTGTATCCACCTGTAGCACATTATTCTTAACATCCTTTCTTCTAAGCCATAAGCAGTTATCAGAGCTACTCTTCAGTCACTGCAGTATGTTTTAGGAACACAAATAAGTAGGTGCTGTGCTGCATAATTAAACTGAGACAGCCCATTTTAGACTAAATTAAGCTTTCTAAATTTTGAGTATGGTGCCTTCCACACCAAAAAAACTATTTATAAGCTTCAAGCTTGACAGCTCCTTTGATGATAATAAATTTATCATGTTAAAGTAGCAAATCTCAATTCCTGGCGCACAGAATTTTTTTTCCTGAAATAATAAAAAGCTTTAATAGGTAATTTCTTCATAAGCATCCTTTTGTTAAATAACTTCTAGAAAATATTATGTAGAATGGGTGATTCTGAGACTTAATATAGTTTATGTACTGTTTTGGTAACTGTTTTTCATTTGGATTGGTTTAAAATGCTTAAAATGTCAATATGTTCTTTATTATCATGTTGCTTTAGATACCAGAGGCAAAAGAGGGGAAAACGGAGACGCAAAGAGCAAATGAACTGCCAGCAACTATAAAAGAGCAAGTTAATAGCAGGTGTGTTCCTGTCTGAAGACTTACCTGTGGAGTGAATAGTGCCTTTTTTCCTTTTTTTTTTTTTTTCCTTTTTTCGAATAAAGAATTCAGTAGTAACATACTGTGGGAAGAAACATTTTCCTGTAAGCTATTGAAGAGGAACCAGATGAGTATAGCAAACAATTCAGCAAGATAATGTGGCAGCAAACACTGCAGGAACTACAAATACACTGCAATTATTTCCTAAATGCTATTGTGTTTATTTCTTAAATCATAACAGAACTGACAGAAAAAATATATACATGGTAACCTTTATCAATAGGGCACTACTCTGTAAATACAGTGATATTGTTTCTGATACTCTTTGTAATACTTTTTTTTTTCTTTTGTGAAGGCCTAATATTGTATTAATAATTTAAACCATGTGGAATTTTTTTGTAACATTAAATAATTGGAACAATAAAATAGTATTAATCACAGTGCACACGTTGCCCAAGTTGTGGTAGATGCCTGTCAGTGCTTAGCACAAAACTGTCCCATCTAGGGTATTTATTATGCATATGCATATTCTTGCGTGATTTGCAAAAGTACTTGTAAATATTGGTGTCTTAAAGATTTAAAGAACTAAATATATTGTGATTTAATACTTCAGAGAAACTAAATACTGCTTTTAATCTTGAAGTCTCTAATGAGCAGGAAACTAAGTCTGTGAATAACCTTAAAAGGTGAGCTACTCCACTAACACCCACAGTTTAAATGCCATAGCAATTGAGGAAGCTTTTTTAAAATACAAAGCACTGCCACCCATTCTGTGTCCTTTTTCATCTGCAGTTTACCTAATTCATCAACGCAGTATTAGTGAGCACCTGACCCTGTGTCTTTACTAAACCCATTGTGTGTGGAGCCAGCTGGGAATAGTCATGTTTAGAGCTCTACTAGTACTGGCATTCCCAGTCTTACTTGCTTACTGGCATGTACTGGCTTTGTCTGGGCATTCACTAGACCGTGGACTTCCTTAATTGGTGCTATCAGGCAGCAGCAAATCCTCAGCATAAGCAGAAATTACTCTGGCATAAGCATCTTACTCTGTTAAAGAAGGATTTTATGTAGCTTACATTTATTCTGGTTGATGTCATGTTAGGCCTCCAGAGGATGATTCTTCTAGTGATGAAGCATCCCAGGAGTTAAAGGAATCCCTGAAAATGGATTCTGCTCCAGCAGAGCATACACCCCATGGGAATGTTACATCTTACAAGAAGTCACTTAGACTGTCTTCAGACCAAATAGTAAGTGACATGCCTGTCTTGTGTATAGGATGCTTCATAATCCTTAAAAAAAAAAAATAAAAAAATTCCTGTGCAGGGGTAGGCAGCTGCAGGGAATTTCTGATATTTTTTTTTTCTATTGTGTTTTTTTAAGAATCTGTTTGGATTATAAAATAGTAATTTTTTATGAAGTTCCATAACCAAACTTCTATATAAAGATGTTGCCAGAAAAGTGGCATTGTTTGCTTCTGCAGTTGGGATACCCTGAGATCTGCACATCTGTGTAATGGCATGCATTTAAATTGGTGTGCAGTTTATTCACCATGGTCTAATTTACAAGTTAGTTCTGCAACTCTCAAAATACATGATTTTCATCAGGGAAGGATTTTGAGGTAAGCATCCACATAGAAAATACTGTTGTATCCTATGGCAAACTGGGAGTTCAGTTTGATAGTGCTGCAAGTCTGCTGTAGTAGCAAGAATTAAAATGGCAGAGAGTGAAATATCAGTTGCTGTAGGCAGTACAAGAACTGTGGACATAAACACGTTGTTCCCAGGCTGCAACAGACTTGGACATCAAAACCACTGTGCCGGTGTTAAACCATGGTTCACTTTTAATGGGTTAATCAAAATAGACAAGGAAGAGTGTGTGAGCCATTTTATGCAGCACATTTATGATTCTAGAATCATAAAAATTTTAGAGGGAATTGAAACTTGCAGTTTCAATTATTTTTATTCTACAGGCAAAGTTGAAGCTCAGAGATGGCCCTAATGATGTTGTATTTAGTATCACAACCCAGTATCAAGGGACTTGCCGTTGTGCAGGAACAATATACCTCTGGAACTGGAATGATAAAATCATAATATCAGACATTGATGGAACAATAACCAAGTATGTATCTTAGGGGTTTTTCTTTCTTTGTTTTTCTTCAGTTTTTTTTAATCTTGCTTTATTGATCCTATCCTGCATTTCATAACAAGGTAAAGAAACATTATTTAAGACAACTATTAGAGGATGTTCATTAAAAAGGTTGATTTGGTTTTAATTTATACTTGCCTTTAAAGTAAACCAGAAAATGTATTTTAAAAGAATAATGCTAAGATGATAACATTTACCATGTGGTTGTTCCTTGTATTAGACTTCTCTAGGTTTAGCAGCCACAGGTTAACTTGGAAGCTGACTTGTATTGTATGACCTCACTAACTGCTCTGTCTGGACTGTTTATTAATTCTCTTTTTAAATAGTTAGGACCTTCTGCAGAAATATTTCTGTAAATATTCTTTCTAAATTGTATGTTCATTAGTGGTTGTCTTTAACAAAACTCATATACCACATGTTGGGTATCTCTGATCGTCCTTCTAGGTCTGATGCTTTGGGACATATCCTCCCTCAGTTTGGCAAGGACTGGACTCATCAGGGCATTGCAAAACTCTATCATTCCATAAACGAGTGAGTATGCAATCTAGGAAACAATTGAGATTTTCTGGGATATGGGAATTAATGTATAGGCAATTGGATAGTTGTTAAAAATCATGCACTTTAATAAAGTGTACTGGTCGAAATGTTGGGAGTTGGGCAACTTTTGTCATATGGAAATGAAACAAAGTTCTTTCTACAGATATATACTTTGATAATAATGCAAACCACCACTTTTACTGGCATCTTTTTCAGACTTTGTTCTGCATTTTAGCTTTTAAAAACTGTGTGTAATATTTTCATGAATACAAGAGAGAACCATAACAGAAACCATTTTTCAGACATGCATGTCTGTTTTCCACCAGCTCAGGTTGGTCACTAAGCCTTTCAGAAATATCATAAGGCATACATTTAAAATGAAATAGTGTCCTTACAATGCACAAGTGTTTTCTGGTTTAAATGGGTTTGCTTCCAAAGCCAGGTGGCTCCATAGGTTTGATTTTGTTATGGGACAACCTTTTTCAAAAGCACAGTGATGCCAGAAGTAATACTTGCTAACTTAAGAATTTAATTAATCAACTTTTATCTTTGTATTTTAGCAGTCTTTCTTTCCGCAAATAGAATCTATTGTTGGCCTCCATGTGGCCCCTTGTGATTCATGGGAGCTAACATGAATGTTACTATTTTGTTTGGTTTTGTTTGGGTGGCTTGGGATGTGTTTTTTGGTTTATTCAGTGCATAACACAAGAGCAGTTTTGGAATTATTTGCCAAATTGAATCAAGTCTTTGAAAATGCACATAAACACTCAAGCCTTTTGTGTATGCAGTTACTGTATACAAATCTGTGTAACAGATGAACATACAATGTCTGCAGGAAGAATTTAGGGGCTTAATGAATGCTTGTTGTTATCCATCATTTACTCTGCACTTTGAATTCTGCCAGCAACCTGAAAAAGACAGGAGATCTGGCACCCATTATTTTGTGATGCAGATAATTTAAATAATTGGTGTCATCCTACAGCTGGGCTGAAAGAAGCTGAATAAAACCAATGTGGCACTTACTTAAACAGAGTCTAGTCCATCTAATTGTGGCCTCTTGAGTTTTACCATCCCTATTCTGTTTGTATTTCCTGTTTCTCAGTTTTGATTAAGTCCTATATTTAAACTACTACATGCCTTGCAGATTCTTTTAGCAATAGAAAAGTCTTTTCCTTGTGTATGTGCAGAGCTCTGCAGCAATTCAATACCTAAACTGGTGCCTCTGGACTTTGCTATAATTGTGTCTTTGCAAAGAAACTTCGGCAGGAATATGAACCAAGTTGGTAATTTATTTTCTAGAAATGGCTACAAGTTCCTGTACTGTTCTGCCCGTGCCATTGGGATGGCAGATATCACCAGAGGATACCTGCACTGGGTGAATGACAAAGGAACAATTCTCCCCAGGGGCCCTCTCATGTTGTCCCCCAGCAGTTTGTTTTCTGCCTTTCATAGGTAAGCATGTAGGATTTCATGTATCTGTTCCCTCCCCATTTCAGAGAAAGAGTAGATGAAAAATATTTGGTGTTACAGCTGTAGCAAAACATTCCACTCTGGAATATATTTGCTACTGAGATTTGATATCCCTCTAGTAATCATTTAAAAACTTTCATCTGAATTTCACTTGTATACTTCTGTTCCTGTGGGCATGTTAGAAGTGGCTACAAACACAAGATATCAGTCCAAGAGGAGCTCATTTTCCATTCTCTTATTCATCCTAGTCCATGACTGATGACTCTTAGGTTCTGTTTATATCAGTAGATTTTTGTCTTTTTCAAGTGTATCTCCAAGGTTTGCAGTACACAAAGTAGAGAGAAAAGAAAAAGAATCAGTATAGACTGTCATGTGAAATGATCTTGTGGCGTTGGGATTGCTCAACATACTTAAAAAAAAGTATGGAGTTCAGATGTGGTTCAGCTCAGGTGGTCTTTTGGACCAGCCATAGTCTACCTGTTTTTGATGAGAGGAGCTAAAAATGGACAAGTGTTTGGGGTTGGTTGGTTTGTTGTGGAGGGAGTTTTGTTGGGTTTTTTGTTTATTTGTTTTTTATTTTGTCACAGACAGCAATGACAGCAACTTCCATTATTGTCTTGGGCCTTACACACTTTTGTCAGAGACAGGAGTTGTTGCAAGTACACTTACATGTACTTGACTAGATCTGCTGATTCAGATAATCAGCTGCAAAAAAAACACTTTACAGCTCCATTCACAGCTGGGAATTCCATTCCCATTTATACTTAGCCTGTGCACAGTATTCACCTGTGTTTTTTTTACTGTAGGCGTTGGAAAAGAGGGAATGTTTGTTTCTTGTATTGTTCTTAGCACTGTCTATATAAGTACTGGTGCTAGCAACAGGGAGAAGTGAGAATATAAATACCAGATAAATGGGGAAAGGAGGATACCTTCTAGCAAATCATAATTTAGAATTTGACTGTTGAAATTTTATTTTAGGGAAGTCATAGAAAAGAAGCCTGAAAAGTTCAAAATCGAATGTTTGAATGATATCAAGAATTTGTTTGCTCCCAGTAAACAGCCTTTCTATGCTGCTTTTGGAAACAGGCCAAATGTAAGTGCCCCTTTCTAACTGAAGGGTTAAAATGCATGTACTTGAGAATCAAAACAAGCAGGCTTTTCTTTCTGTGTTTATGAAAATTTGAATATGGAAATGGGACAGTGCTGCTTTTATGGGTTTGATCAGGAAAAGCCACACACAGATACCTTAAATAAAAGTTGCTACAACTGCTTATATGAGAAAGGTTGCAAAGATGCATTAGTATTCTCAGAATTTGATTAAATATGTGCCACATTTCCAAATTCTTTTAAAGTATTTTTGACTGCTTTGTGACCTAAGGGCATTAATTCAGTGCTTTACAGTCTTGAATCCCTTTTCTGGTTGTACAGTTCCTGTATTTTCTCTGCAGCTCAGTGCTTCTGTAATTGAGTGAAAGAGGGGTATTGTAAGAACAAAATTGTCACTGGGAGTGGTGTTGCGTGGTGTAGGCTTTGTGCATGTTTGTGGTCCTAGGCTTGGACATAGAAATTAAGCATTTGGGGACAGGGGAAATACTTTATTTTAGTGTGCGTGTGTATGTTTTGGGGGTAGGGGGTTTTATACGGGTGTTTGGGGACTTTTTTTTTAAGGGGCAGTTTTACTGTAGACTTTTTGGATCAGCTTTTTTCATTCCTTTGATGAATTGCTTGTTATCACATTCAGTAAGGAAATGTTGAAGCATGTGCTTGTGTTGGTACTTTTGCAGGATGTATATGCCTACATGCAAGTGGGAGTTCCAGACTGCAGAATATTTACTGTGAATCCAAAGGGTGAACTGATCCAAGAACAGACTAAGGGAAACAAATCTTCGTAAGATCATTTTTGTTACTTCAGCTAAAGAAAGTGTTTAGAAATGGGATTATAAAATAATTCCATTTATGGCTGTGATCTCCTTTTACATATGACATGTGCAAAATATAATTTGCCAGGGACTTAGAGCTTTTGATACTTGACTGAAACTTTTTGAAATTAAAATTGGCAAAACCAAGTTTAAAATCTCTTCTGTGGTAGTGGGGCCTTATTTGACTAGAACTTTCTGGTCTAGGCTTCTAAAGCTGCTTTTGGCTACAGCTGAACAGCAACTAGACTGTTAAATAATGGTCCTTCTTCTTTAATACAGGTATTACAGACTAAGTGAGCTTGTGGAATATGTGTTCCCACTGATAAATAAAGAACAGAGTTCTGCATTTCCATGCCCAGAATTCAGCTCTTTTTGCTACTGGAGAGAGCCTCTTCCTGACCTTAACATGGATGACCTGGCCTGAAAAGCACTTCTCACCAGGAGATGGAATTTCATATTGAGCTACTCAACTTCAATTTAAATGTGAAGACCTTTTTTAATGAGGATGCTAATTTATGTATTGGTACCGTAAGTCTTACTAAAGAAATCACTTTAATTTCATTGGTTTAAAAGAAAGAAAATGCAAAGCTACTGTCTATTTTTTGTGGGAGAGGGTGTGTGGATTTTTGTGTTTGTTTGTTTATTGCTTGTTACTGCATACCTGTTCTAAGGCACTTGAGATTGGCCTGTCATTGATGGTCGTGGTACCCAAGTGCTTCAGGGCAGCTAAATGCTGAGGTGAAATATGACTTTGCATTTTCATCAATACAGACTTTATTGTAAACATAGATTATTCTGTTTAAGTTGTCTTAAGCATATTTTCTAAAATGAAGCCAAAAAGTGTATGGAAACTGCCAAATAGAATGTCAGACCTATTAATGAAAAACATGGTTTAATGTTCAGATGGGCATTTAGGCCATTTTTGAAAGGAGCCAGAGCCTAAGACCACTGTGCTCTTTCTCAGCTAGAATACAGAAAATGTACAGACCTTACTAGCCTGACAGATTCTGAAGACATAAAATTCCTCTTTAAATGTAAATATGCCTTTTGTTACATGTACAAGACTGGGCTTGTACAAATGGCGCTCAAATTAACTCTGCTTATTACTTTTTTTTTTTTTTTACACACAATGTTTAAACTATTTCATGGGCGTGTTAAAATGAAAGTTGTCTTCAGACACTCGTATGGCTTTTGTTGTTTTCAGGCTGTGCTGTGTCATGTTAAATTTTCATCAAGAAAAATCTTGGAACATTTCTGTAAGAGTTGGGGAACTGGCATTTTTATTTCCTTTTTCAGCACAGAGATAATGCGTATGTGTGTGTATGCTGTGTAGGCCAGTAAAATGTATGTATAGATTATATTCAGGGAATTGTAATACTAAAAAAAATTATGTATTTAATTTTTTAATTGTCTACTGCAGGTCTTTCCAGAGTTCTGTATTGCAGGTTTTCAGTAGCTGGAAGAAAATGCAACTCAGTAGTAAGATTCCAGCTGTGACAATGGTTAAATGCTGCAGAGCAGAATAAAACCTTTTTTCTTTTCTTTTTCTTTTTTTTTTTTTTTTAAAAAGTTTTGGGTTATTCACAAACATCATGTTGGTCATTCCTCAAGTTCCTGGTCAGAGCCTGTGAACAAATTACATTCCAGTTCTGGTGTTTATCAGCTATAAAAGCAGCTAATTGTTCTTTTTCCAAAAGTACTTGAAGGCAAAGGTGGCTGCTTTTTAAGTTGAATTAGTGCATTTAACTTCTTTTGGACAAAACTATGGTGAAAATGTATCATTCCACCAGCCCAAAGGGCTTAAGGACTACAGTCATTTAAACATCATGTAAACACCAGATCACTCAGTTTTACTACCTGAAAAAGCTGACATTTAGAGGATTTTTACGCCCCTCCAGGAGTATTTTTTTCTCCATTGTCAGGCTTCTTAACCCACAGTTCTGATGTAAAGCCAGCTAACTCTGGACACGTGGTGAACTGCTTGGGGAGCAGCATTTTTAAATCACTGTATAAATGAAATTACTTTTTTTCCCCATTATAAAATTCTAGTGTATTCTTATATTTATAAAACACTGGAAAAAGAGTGGAGGCAAGCAAAATCACCTGGAATCTCTTCCAGAGCAGGAGGAGGAGAGTGAGATAAAAAAAGATACTTACCTGTCACGGTGTGTCATGCATGTCTGTGAATTGAAAGGCATTCTCACTTTTGTACTGTGAGAACAATAATTTCTGTGGTTCTTGGTCACCAGTCTACTCAGTGTTTAAGTGGCTTTCACAGGATCCAACTCAATGGATATTTTACTGCTTTTTTCTTGTATTTTTTTCAATGTCAAAAGCTTGCAAATATAATTCCATGATTTTTATTCCCTTACCTTACCTTTTATCCCATGAAATAGATTTCATTAGAATCTAAAATTTTCATGATCACCAAGTGCTTTGAATATCAATGTGATTTGAGCTTTTAAGTCACTTAAATACTTTAAAATGAATAAATAAGAATCCAACGTAATAAAGTATTTTAATTACAAAATTAAATATTCTATCTAAAGATTCTATTTTGCATAAAGGGAGTGGAGCAACCTTTCCTAAAACAGTCTTTTTGTGGATGTCAAAATTTGCTTTACCATGCTTAAGTCTACTCTTGGTAGCCCTGGTATTACACAGCTTTTCTAAAACTAAAAGCACCTCATGAAACCATGATGAGTTCCCCAGTGGGACAGATTCTTACCATGGTTTGGCTGTGTCTTTTTTGGTTAATTCTCTTTTTTTACTTTTTTTTTTTTTTTTCCTTCAATTCCCTTCAACTTTTCAGACTGTCATAAAGATAAGCTGTGGATTTCAAGGTGGGGACTTGAGTAAAAGAGAAGCATGGAAAAATAGTATCAGGTATATCTCTAAATACATGTCCTTACAGCTGGTATGAAAATGGGGGTTGTGTGAGTTGAGAGCTCCTCATTCTGCTAACATACCACTTTACATTGTAGGAGTGTCCAAAAGGTTGCTTAATTAAAAAAATTGGGTTTTTTTTCTCTGCAACAGCTACAGTTTGATATTTGTTTTTTGATAAAATGTAAATGTTGTTGAGTCTTTCTGATATGAGTAGGGCAGGGGGTTTGGTTTTTCTAGCTCTGGCTTGTATTTGAAGCTTTTCAGGTTGTTTGTTAACCCCATTTAGGGACAGAACATGGGGCCTGTTGTTGCATACCTGTGTTCTTGGGGCTGCTGGGCACTTTACTGACTCTAGAGCAGACATCTCGTTGCTATCCAACTGTGGGCTTGTGCCACAATATTATTGTGGAGGGGGGTAAATAAGAATTATGCATTAGCCTGTCCTTCGTTACCTTAGTGAAGTGGCCTGAAACTAATGTTTGAGAACAAGTTGTGCTGTACTGATGTAAAATTAGCGCAAGCTACGTCTTTCTTTCTGTGAAAGAGGAACTTCTAAGTGTGCCTGGCTATGGGCACACGCACACCCCTGTTAAGACTGTGTTGTTGAAGATGCAGATCCTCTTAGCGTTGAAACCCCGCAAAGGCTGAGTCAATGACACCTGTCTGGGAGTAAATAAGGAACATTGCAATTCAAAACTTGTTAGTGACTTGGATATTACCCATTTCTATAATGACTTAAAGATCAGCAGTTTAAAGGGTATGCATTTCTGGATTTAAGGGTTTTTTTATTTACTGTACCAAGCATGTTTGTAACTTCAAAAGATTGGGCTTTCATTCCCAACAATGTACAAGTGCATGTGCAATCCTAGCTCATGTCTTCTTAACTTTCTGTTATCAGTATATGCCTTCCAAAACCCTTTTTTTTTCTTTTCAACTGGAAAAGTTTTAACACTTGTGTCAACTCCGTTATGGAACTTCTGAAGCAAACTCGGAATCTGTTTATGATAAATGCAAAAGAGATGAGATTTAATGTTAATATTTCATGCAAGTCTTCTAGAAAAACTGTCATGTGAATGAGTTGTTTAAATGACTGTAATGCAAATTCTTAATGAAACATCACAGAGAATTTGAGATGCCTTTAAAGTGTCACTTTCACCTGAGGAAATTTTAGTTTCCAGAGTTAAAATTTACTAAATAGAAAGGAATTGTTTGGGACTTTTTTACAGTGTTAATTGCTTCCAGATGAAAGTTAAAATGTTGGTTTATTTTGAGGGTGGGAAAACTCTTCAGTCATTTGTTTCATTTTTATCTTGAAGGTGTGGAATACTTGATTGTTAAGCAACCCAATCACTAATAAGGTAGTGTGTTTAAAATGTCAAATCTGTAATCATACCAATACAGTGGTTTTTGTTAAGACTGGACTGTCTTGGGTACAGCAACCCACACTTCAGTGCAATGTTTATTGGTGTTCGGAACAATGTTATCACAATAAAAACAGACTTAAAGTGAAATTTCTCTTTACTTTGTGTTTGGTAATTCCTTTGTTGTACTGCTGAATGACTAGATGTGGGGTTATTAAAATTTTATTTATGTTTAACATAGAATTCAAGTTGATTTTCACAGGACTACAGTCCATTTGCTTTCTTTCATGCTTGATTTACTGTTTTTCAGAGTATTTATACAGCTGATAAAAAATTGCTGTCATCAAGCTTAACTTCTGTGCCACTACCAATACTGGGTTACAACTATAATAAAAAGCAAATATGCACTTGGTAATATAAAATATCAGGTAACAGAGGCATGACTTGGCAATGTACAAGCTGCCTTGAAGAAAATGTAACTGCAGTTTGAGCTCTTGTAAATCTGCCCTAATTTGGAGTTTTATCCTATTTCCATCAAAGCTAACTTTTCCCTTTCAAGGCAAAGAGTATTGTCTTCACGCCAGTTGTTAAATGGTTTGAAGCAAATATTGTGGGGCCGTCTTGGAAAAGGGGCCTCAGGCTTTCAGTACAAATTGATTTTCCTGGTCTCTTGCTGCTCTTGGTAAATGCAACCAACTGGCAGCCTACATAGAAAACCCAACTGTTCAATCACATTGTGATGCATCTGCATGAAAAGGTCAGTGATGCTGTGCCTTTTGGTCCTTCTGTGGTGTCATTGGTGTTACTTACTGTTGGCATTTTATCATCTCCTGTGTTCCTGCCAGGTTTCCCCCATGACTCTGCTGACACACTGCACTCATTCCTCACACCAGAGTCTGCTCACTGCCCATCTTTCACACCTGGGTCCCACTGCAACCTTGGTGTGGCAGTGAGTGACTCTGCCAGTGCAAGCAACAGAAGGCTTGTGTGTCCTATGTCTGCCAAATACTTGAACCTGTTGGGAAAACTTTTCTGAGCTGGCATTGTTTCTCCTGTGTCAATCTTACCCTAATGCACTCCTACTAGGGTGGTCTTGTTCTTGGTG